>NC_062980.1:7210782-7510782 GCF_023078275.1 Leguminivora glycinivorella
TTAAAATTATGATACTGATTTGATTTTTATCTAGTATCTTACGCATACAATATCGATACTGATTTAAATTCATAATTCAATCGTATCAGTATAATGTATTTTAGGTGTCCTGCCGTTTCGCCAAAAAACGTTTCGTCAAATTTCATTTCCCAATAATCATATCGCAATAGTTTCATTTCCCAAAGTATTGTTTGGCAAAGGTATGTTTCGCAATGAATTTGTTTGGTCAAATTATCATTTGGCACAATTTTATTTAGACAAAACTTTATTTTGCAAACGTTTTTAATGGCAAAACTTATATCCCAAAAACATGTTTGGTCAAAATTTCACATCGCAAATTTCGAAAATATTTAGGCATTTGCTTTTTCATTTCTACGGGATTAATTTAATTTACCGAAGATTTTTTTGCCAAATTTAACTTAAAATTGTCAAATGATAATTTCAGTTTTATTCCCAAGGCTTCAGTTGGACAAGAAAAGTTTGCTCAACTTTATTTTTGTCAGATTAATTATTTTGTCAACTATTTTTTTGTCAAAAAATGTTTCTACAAATTACACCATGCAAAACCACGTTTAACAATAAATATTACAAGGCATAAATGTAATGTAATAATTTTATTAGTATTGTAACAGAAAACTCGTGTGCGACAGGGTCAGTTTAGGTGCGACGACGAGCGAAGCGAGGAGGAGCGTGTTAGGTTGACAGTGAGCAAACCGGAAATGGCTTTTTAAAGTAATTAAAAATTAATAGAACATAATGGTTTTGAAAACATAAGGTTTCTTTTTAATAAAATGTATCCGGACATGTAAGTGAAAATGTCATCCTTGACATTTGCAGCAGGAGGAAAAAAGTACGACATACACATTATTTCACACAAATCTTGGACACAAAGTATAAAATCAACAAACAAATTTCTAGTGTGCCATTTTAATTACAATATATTAGGAAATGGAAATTTTTCCTAACAATACCTTTGACTAAATAATATTTGGTAAAATGAAATTTGACCAAGTAAATATTTTGGGAAACAAATACTTGCCAAAAAAGTTTTGCTAAATGTCAATTTGCGATAAGTTGTTTTGCCAAACGTTTATTTGGGAAATGATAATTTGGGAATAATAGTTTGGGATGTGAAACTTTGGGAAACGTTTTTTGGCGAATCGTCAGTAAACCTGTATTTTAATCTCTGAGTACAATTCCTCAACGCGTATCAAATGTATCTAACAGTATTCATAGTATAGGAGCAGACCTTCGATAGTGATCGATTCTGTTGTAAAATAGCTATAAACTATTTTATTTATGTAACAGTAAATGGAGGGTAACATCCGAGACCGCTTTCAACCCTGTTTATCATAAAATAACTTGAGAAAATTCAATCGCCATTTTACAGGCAATATAAAAATGTAAAGACACATTTTGCGGTGCGGAGCTTTTGAAGTGGACGCAACCTTGAGTAACCGGTAAACCTTTTTGATAACTTGTAAATTTCTTCTAAAATTCTACACTTTTCTACACTAGATGTACACTTTTGTTTTTGTTTTATTATAGACTACTTACATAGGTACTTTGATAATTATAGTTCAGGTCGGGTTCCTATTATGAGACTGCGGAGTTGCAGTAGTTACTCATTTGCCACCATCATCTGTTGTGTTGTATACATTGATATATTATAGTTGATAACCATATAATTTTATAAATAATATTTAATAAATAAAATTCTTTCCAAGCGTTTATATGTAAATGCCATTAATTGCCTGGCATTTAATACATATCCATTTTCGCGAATAATTTTACTACTCATACAGTGTGAGGTTTTAAATGCAGGTACATAACAACGAAAATTTATATGTAGATCTAAGAGAACATACTCATACTCATACTCATACTCATACTCATACTCATACTCATACTCATACTCATACTCATACTCATACTCATACTCATACTCATACTCATACTCATACTCATACTCATACTCATACTCATACTCATACTCATACTCATACTCATACTCATACTCATACTCATACTCATACTCATATACTCATATACTCATATGCTCATATGCTCATATGCTCATATGCTCATATGCTCATATGCTCATATGCTCATATGCTCATATGCTCATATGCTCATATGCTCATATGCTCATATGCTCATATGCTCATATGCTCATATGCTCATATGCTCATATGCTCATATGCTCATATGCTCATATGCTCATATGCTCATATGCTCATATGCTCATATGAGCATATGAGCATATGAGCATATGCTCATATGCTCATATGCTCATATGCTCATATGCTCATATGCTCATATGCTCATATGCTCATATGCTCATATGCTCATATGCTCATATGCTCATATGCTCATATGCTCATATGCTCATATGCTCATATGCTCATATACTCATATACTCATATACTCATATACTCATATACTCATATACTCATATACTCATATACTCATATACTCATATACTCATATACTCATATACTCATATACTCATATACTCATATACTCATATACTCATATACTCATATACTCATATACTCATATACTCATATACTCATATACTCATATACTCATATACTCATATACTCATATACTCATATACTCATATACTCATATACTCATATACTCATATACTCATATACTCATATACTCATATACTCATATACTCATATACTCATATACTCATATACTCATATATATACTCATATACTCATATACTCATATACTCATATACTCATATACTCATATACTCATATACTCATATACTCATATACTCATATACTCATATACTCATATACTCATATACTCATATACTCATATACTCATATACTCATATACTCATATACTCATATACTCATATACTCATACTCATACTCAAACTCGCACTCGCACTCGCACTCGCACTCGCACTCGCACTCGCACTCGCACTCGCACTCGCACTCGCACTCGCACTCGCACTCGCACTCGCACTCGCACTCGCACTCGCACTCGCACTCGCACTCGCACTCGCACTCGCACTCGCACTCGCACTCGCACTCGCACTCGCACTCGCACTCGCACTCGCACTCGCACTCGCACTCGCACTCACACTCACACTCATACTCATACACATACTCATACTCATACTCATACTCATACTCATACTCATACTCATATTCACACTCAAATTCATACTCATATTCATACTCATATTCATACTCATATTCATACTCATATTCATACTCATATTCATACTCATATTCATACTCATATTCATACTCATATTCATACTCATATTCATATTCATATTCATATTCATATTTATTGATATTGTTGTACAAGACATTAAGTTTCATTGTGGCTAGTATTTAAAAAATAACACCAGTCATAGCATCGTAACAATAAATAAAAGAATAACATCAGCAGTCATAGTGTAGTCATAGTGTGTATATTGTTATACATTACACGTCAGAAACATAAATATTCATTAAACTAAGGAATTATGTAAGGGTATGCACTATGACTGCTGATGTTATTCTTTTATTTATTGTTACGATGCAATGACTGGTGTTATTTTTTAAATACTAGCCACAATGAAACTTAATGTCTTGGAATCAAAATTGAGACTAGTAATTCCTATTACATTTCAAGGAGTTCATTAATGTCATAGAAGGCATTATCAATAAGCCATTTTTAGGGTTCCGTACCAAAAAGGTACAACAGGAACCCTTATGGTGCGACTCTGTCCGTCTGTCACATTGTTAAATATCTCGAGAACTACTTATGCTATCGATATGAAATTTGGAATAGTTATAAACATTGTGAACCTCTACAAGTCGAAAGATTTTTTTTTTAATTAATTAATATTAATTAATTAAAACAAAATAATAAATATTTATTAATTTATATAAATGATAGAAAATGGCCAAAATGAAAGGGGGGCAAACTGAAAATTTCAAGTAACTAGGTCAAGTGGGGTATCGTTAGAAAGAGCTCAAACTGTACATATCAAAAATATTTTTTATAATTTTTTGGTTGTGGAAAATAAATGTTTTTTGAAGGAAAATGTAAAAAAAAAATACCGTTCCCCCCCCTTATCTCCGAAGTTTACCAACATAAATTTATGAAATTTTCATCAAACATGGCTATTATAATGAATATTACAGGAAAAATAAAATCGTACACGTATCTTGAAAACTTTTTTTTTAATTTATAAAAAACCTTTCAGATTTACATTTTCAATTTCAACACCCTTGCGGGTGTTTATTGTACCTGTATTTTTTAACAAAATAACAATGAAATTACCTGCTTTCAAATAGAGGCAAAATGGTTAAAATCGGTTCACGCAATAAACAATTATTCCATAAAAATCATCCTCCTCGCGCGCATTAATTTACTCAATTTGCCGATAGATGTCGCTGTACGTTGAACGCTCATTTCCTACATCGCGTTTTTCCTGATATAATGAGGTCGGTTCAGGAGCGTCCTTGCGACATATCGTAAGTCGTAAACTATTGAAGTCGAATAGTCTTGATTTTATTTGGACGTTGTCTAACAATAAAATTGTATATTAAAATATTACTTGTTATGTGGGAAATTGAGTCTCGAGGGATTTAGTCAAATCTGTAGAGTTCTATGAATAACATTTTGATGATTCAACAATTGAAAGTTTGTACGGAACCCTCGGTGAGCGAGTCCGACTCACACTTGACCGGTTTTTTAAATTTATTGTAAAATACATTATCATTGAATATAGCAGTTATTTGTTCGGGGATACAATTGTAAATTTTACAAATTGCAATTATTTTTTTCAGAAAATTGCACCTTACCCACCGGTGCGTACATGGTGCTATCTGCTACAAAAAAAAACGCAGATTTCGCCTTGTACGTAACAACGAACAAGGCGAAATCTGTGGTTGTCGTCGAATTTATTATATTGATTTAACCTATCACGTCACTCATATTATTAAATTAAAACGGTACTTAATCGCGTAAAACTTACGTTTATATTTAACCCGACGTTTCGGACATGACATTACGTCCGTGGTCAAGGGTAGACTGGCTGGGGAGTTGTATTCAACATCTTCTAGCTGTACACGTTTTTCGAACTACCCGCACTTGATTGTCATTAGTCACTTTTACGCTAGGGTTGCCACTTTGCCTACATACAACACTCACGACATCCGATGATGATTTTAACGCGACTCCTGTTATGTAATAGTCTCTTACCGCCGCTTTGAGATTACTTTGCTTAATTTAATAAGCTAGCTAAAACACCCATCCCTGTTTACTTACATTTATAAGTTAACAGTGTTAATTCAACAGGCATTTTCCGCCGTTCTGACTCCTAAATAGCTGTTGGTCGGAACTTGTTGCGTGGGATAAGAAGTTAATTGTGTATGAACAGAGTTTCTGAATTTCAATGCCCATTGTTGAAAAATTATAGTCGAAATTACTATTCTGAACCGATTTGGACAGGTATACCTCTGATGTTTGAATGAGTTACAGGTAGGTAAATTTATCGCGCATTCTTGTTTATTGTCGTATTTTCATTAAAATGCCGAATAGCAAAGATAAAGAATGTCGTTTTTTTATGATAATTGTTTTAATTTTCCACAAAACAACCTATTAACAATGATGTTGGTTAATTTCGAATATCTACTGTCAGATTCATTGGAAAAGCAGTCTAAATAATAACAGTTATATTATATCATGACAAAATACGAAAGAGGATCTGTTGCAATAAGTCGCTTTCCAACGGTTTTTGTTTCGGTACCCACCCTTAATTAAATCAACCTTCGAAAAATCCCCAAATGTCTCTGTTTAACCCAATGGTTGACTGGTAGAGAATGCCTTTTGGCATTAAGTCCGCCATTTGTACATGTTTCTTTGGGTGTGCAATAAAGTTTAAATAAATAAATATATTTATTACTAGCTTTTGCCCGCGGCTTCGCACGCGTTAGAAAGAGACAAAGAGTAGCCTATGTGACTCTCGTTTGGCCGTGAAAGACGGACAAACAAACAGACACATACACTTTCTCATTTATATTATTAGTATGGATACTCGACACAAAATAACATTAATAATTTCTTTTATGTACCTGTCTGGATTCTAAATTAATATATACTGAAAATTATGGTAATTACGTACCTACCTAGTTCGTACGAGTTTTTAGGCGAGCGCGTTTTGTTAGATTTCTTTGGAGCCAAAATGTTTAATGTCAACATTGTCAAAATTTTGGACTATTTAGAAAAATTTTCTCCTCGCATGTTTTACTTCATTCACCAAAAGTGCCAAAATATTAGATCCTCCCCTAATGCACGTCCAGTGTCGTCCACGTTATTTCGAAGCCTTATTGTGATGGATCACGTGAAAGAAACTCTAGCCCGCGCAAATAATTTTACTCCAAGATGGGCCCTTGTTAGAAAATAATAAGCCCGGGTTTGTACATAATAACGGACGAAAAATGGCCAATTCTTTAACAACTGCCGGGGAATTGCGTCATTCTGGCCTTTGTCAATAATATAGAAGCTACGTACTGTTGAGTGCTTTCTTTGCGAAGATAGGTACCTACTGCCCCGTAGCCGAATGGCATTTCTCCGACGCCAAACGAAAGCGATACGCCGCTGGCTCTGTCGCGCCAATACGCAAGCGCGATAGAGATAGATATCTACTAGCGCTTCGTTTCGTGAGCGTTTCGTGAGCGATTGTGCCATTCGGCTAGCCACCCTACTGTATAAACAGGGCTCGACCCTGATTGCTTCATAAATAGCCAATAATAACCAACCTTATAATACGCGAATTTTAATGAGCAGACCCAAGAATATACCTACCATTATATTTTAGGTAATTAAGGGCCAGTTGCATCAACCACATTTGACAGACACATCATCGAGCAGCAGATGTCTATGGAACTTCCCATACAATAAAATTTAACGAACGCTTTAGCGGTGACAGACGGTTTGAGGCAACCGGCCCTTAATATTAAGGACAAGCCTATATCATCATTGTATAAATATATACATTTAGGCTTCTCTTAACCTGTGTGCGTGGCCGAATGCACAAACGCTCACGAAACGCTCACGAAACGAAACGCTCGTAGATATCTACCTCTATCGCTCTTGCGTATTGGAGCGACAGAGCCGGACTACCTTTCGCGGCGTTTCGTTTTCGTTTCGCCAATGCCATTCGGCTACGGGGCCTGTGAATTGCTAAGAGTGGTACTGAAACTTGAGCAGTTTCATGAGCTCTGTTTACCCGTTTTAGAAATAGAGGCGTGAATTATTCATGTGTGCGTATGTGTATGCGTGCATTATGACATTGCATTTATGTGCATTTTGACGACCGGTCTGGCCTAGCGCGTAGTGACCCTGCCTGCTACGCCGCGGTCCCGGGTTCGAATCCCGGTAAGGGCATTTATTTGTGTGATGAGCACAGATATTTGTTCCTGAGTCATGGATGTTTTCTATGTATGTAAGTATTTGTGTATTATATATATCGTTGTCTGAGTACCCACAACACAAGCCTTCTTGAGCTTACCGTGGGACTCGGTCAATCTGTGTAAGAATGTCCTGTAATATTTATTTATTTATTATGAATGTTTTGAATGATTCACGCGAATATCACTACACTGATTGACTGAGGTCATATTTATCATGTATTGATTTTTGAAGTGAAATTTCTAATGCGACTTCCAACGAATACGTTGCGTGAAATGCTGCTCACTCAGCGCGTAACATTCTGTCAGTGTCGCTGCGCTGAACGCGACTCACTCATATGGTTTTGAAAAGTGGAATGGTTAGTTGGAATGTGCATTTAGATCGAGTGCAAAATGATTTGAGGATTTCCTCAAGCAATGTAAAATAAAAATTACAAGCAATTAAAATAAAAGTTTATTAACAGTAGAAAGTTGTACGTAAAAACGCAAAAAGTGATGGACACTTCACAAAATGTTTTTGAGGTTACACTTCTTTCGCGCAGTTTTTTTTTTTCAAAAAATCTACATACATCTATAGCGCCCGGTCTACATGATGCTTGTAACTGCTTAAAAATAAACGAAAAGGTTATTACGGTCGATACATAAGTTTACGTAGGTATTAATATTTATAGTTCCGTCAAACATCCTTGTTTTTGACAATAAACTAAGTTTTTTTTGCAAAAAATTCATTTTTGGCACAAGCTTTTATCAGCGACTGTACCTTTCTTTCAACAGTTATCTGCTGCTCTCCGAGACGGTTTTGACAACCCCTTACTCGATGGAGATACGACGTTTCGTAACATCCTATGACCACCTTTCTGCTCCCTCATCAGGGTGGCTAGCCGAATGGCACAATCGCTCACGAAACGCTCACGAAACGAAGCGCTAGTAGATATCTATCTCTATCGCGCTTGCGTATTGGCGCGACAGAGCCAGCGGCGTATCGCTTTCGTTTGGCGTCGGAGAAATGCCATTCGGCTACGGGGCCAGATCAGCTCCATGATATCATAATATTGCATTGTCCAGTGATTTACATAATTATGTGTGCTAAATTTCATGTCAATCAGAAACCGGGAAGTGGGTCAAATTTAGCTTCTACGTTTTGACCCAAACTAACACACCTACTAACAAGGCAAGTTGAATAAAAGCTTGTAAACGCATGTTACTTCCGATAACATTGAGCAGTCTGTCTTGACACTCTTGACCAAATTGATGTACAATCAATTGTTCATTATAAACGGTGGCTATTTACGACTGAGTCGATACTGACCGAAGGTCACTGGGAATGGATAAATAGTCGAAACATGGGTTTAAGTGATGGTTACCGTTGCTAGCAAGAAAGTGATCGATAGTTTTATTTATTGCCTTGAGATACCGATAATAGCTTTGGATTGGAACTTTAATGAATAGTTGATAAGTATTTAATATGAAGGTTACCTCACGTTTTTGTGACATTTATACCTGCCTGTATTTTTCTTAAAATTAGGCAAAAATTAGAATGTAAATAAGGGCATTTTCAGAATTTGGGACACCCCAATTAGCGTAAGTCGTTAACAAAAATTAACTCGCTGTCAGTTTTGTGACAGCATAAAATCTGTCTAAAAATTTACTTTTTTTACATTCTGAATATAGATTATTGTTTAAAGTTTGTGTAATAAACATAAAAACAATATTTTTATAGAAATTGTCACAAAACTGACAGTGAGTTAATTATTGTTAACAACTTACGCTAATTGGGGGGTCCCAAATTCTGAAAATGCTCATAATTGGAAAAATGGAAATGGAATTTTATGTACCTACAATTGTTAGAGTAATTATTTATTAATTAATGCCTTATTTTGATTTATCTGTCATTTATGATGAAAGTATTAAAGAATATCAATTGACTAATAGTAGTCACTGGGTTTCCGCCATGTTGGAATGTTATAAAAATGGCGGACAAGCAGTGACGGTGGCCAGTTCGAGTACAGACGAGTAGTAGTGAAGAAGTCTTGAATTATTTATTGTAAATTGGTTGTTAATATGTTTGTTATAAGTGAATAAAGTAAATGTGATGGTACAAGTAATAGTTTTCATCATCAACCTGGTAATATCCCCAACAGTTCAGAAGTTGGACGAAACAAAAATCGATAAGATTTTTGCCACGCCGCACAAGTGTAAGGTTTTTTTTTTTTAGTCAAAATAATGTAACGGATTTATTTAACGAAACGTGCATTTAAATTGCTTTGGTAAGTGAGACATGTATTATATTTATTTCTTAAAATTAAACTTCATGTTCTGAAACTGGTTTGATAATCTACCCTCATGGCAGTATAAATTGATGAGCTCTCATTATTGTTTTATTTAAAAGATGACTTTTGTACCTAAAAATCTTTTTACAAAAGGTGTGTAACATTACATTGCCCATTAGTTATTGAAACACATAAATCTGATAACTATATGACTAGTATATTCTGGATACACAATAAGCGCCGTCATATGGTACGTCATTCAGTTTGTGACAGTAAAATTTCATAAATTAATTGGCATAAGGAAATCGTGGAATTATGAGTAAAGTAAATTTGTATCTTATCAATAGAAATAAAGTTCTGATTAAACGACTGCTTTATTTAACGATGCCTCGAGTTGTTAAACACAAGCCATTTTATGTTGTTTCCGAAAAGTGGTGTAATTTATTCCAACGAGGCAATTGTCCTGCTGTTGTATTCTGTTATTATAATATAATTATACATATTCGAGCTTATCAAGTTATACAGATCAGATAAACAATTAAACATTCATACTGAATGAAATACGCTGTGTAAAATATGTTCTCATAAAGTACTTCAATAATTTAATCCCTCGTGTCCGGTAACACAAGATTGGTAAAAATTATGTATACTTATGAAAAGTTGATCTCAATTCAAACTGAGAATTATAATGCAGTTCTTAATTTTGATATTTAATGCTTTAAGTACGATTTTGAACAAAAACGATTCATGTTCATTTGCAAATACATATTTGATAGTGAATTTAACATATTATATTAACCGTTAAAATTGAATTTGTGCAATTGTGGGTAGTTTAATTCTGTTAAGTACTGAATTTAAATAAACAACTTTGATAATAAGGTTGCCAACCCCTGGTATGAATAATGGAGAGTAAGTTGTATCTCTAATCATCTTCAGATATTTTATGATAACTCGTTATAAAAATGTTTAGCGTTTTAAAGTTTTAAAACTCAACGAATTGAAATGTGTTGTTTTTCAACGTTTTATTTCACGAATTGGACTGATTGATCTCATTTTGATTGTTGACGGTATGCTACCACATTTATGAATACTATTTTATAATGGCCAGTGATGGCAGAATTATTTAATCAAAGTAACGTATAAAATAAAATTCTTCGCATTTTACCATGGTGATCATGGGTGATAATTCGATGGGAAATCGAAAAATTACATCTATGGTGTGAATAAATATCAATAAGACATGTTTCAGACTATTAGTAATATCTGTTTGCTTCTTAAGAATAACGATTCAATCTTGATATGCTTATATATTATGGTGCATGTGACATGACATGGGTGATGGTCACATGTAGTCATATATAGAGTCATATGTAGTCATATATAGAGTCATATGTAGAGTCAGTCATATGTAGAGTCAGTCATATGTAGAGTCAGTCATATGTAGAGTCAGTCATATGTAGAGTCAGTCATATGTAGAGTCAGTCATATGTAGAGTCAGTCATATGTAGAGTCAGTCATATGTAGAGTCAGTCATATGTAGAGTCAGTCATATGTAGAGTCAGTCATATGTAGAGTCAGTCATATGTAGAGTAGGGTGGAGCGAAAAAACACTTTTCTGGAATTAGCAAATCTAATAGTTATCAATCAATGCCCCTTAGTCTATGAAACCTTTGTGCAAATTTTCAGCTTTTTAAATCAACATCTTCTGCCTCCGCATTAGGTTTGAAATTTTGAAAATCTCATACAAACCTGAAAATTCAACTTTTAGATAAAAAATGTTTTTCAGCAGTATTATGTTCAGTATACATTATTGATACATATTATTACAAGAAACTACCAAAAATTGCGAAAATAGCGGTAAAAATCGCCAATTTTCAGTATTTTAGCGGCTATTTTGGCAAATGTACTGAAACTAGACAAACTTTGGCGATTCTTGACGCTATTTTCGCAATTTTTGGTAGTTTCTTGTAATAATATGTATCAATAATGTATACTGAACATAATACTGCTGAAAAAAAATTTTTATCTAAAAGTTGAATTTTCAGGTTTGTATGAGATTTTCAAAATTTCAAACCTAATGCGGAGGCAGAAGATGTTGATTTAAAAAGCTGAAAATTTACACAAAGGCTTCATAGACTAAGGGGCATTGATTGATAACTATTAGGTTTGCTAATTCCAGAAAAGTGTTTTTTCGCTCCACCCTAATGTAGAGTCAGTCATATGTAGAGTCAGTCATATGTAGTCAGTCATATGTAGAGTCAGTCATATGTAGAGTCAGTCATATGTAGTCAGTCATATGTAGAGTCAGTCATATGTAGGTCATAGAGTCATATGTACGCGTAAACTCGAGTATTTTGGCCCCAGTATAGAATAATGACTTGAGCCAGGGTATTGCACAATGAATCGTATCTTGTGGAATAAATGGTTGACGCACGCGGATGGACGTGCGGGATTTAGAGCGCGTGGATGAACGTGCGAGATTTAAAGCGCGTGGATGAACGTGCGAGATTCAAAGCGCGTGGATATACGTGCATAACATTTAAGCACGTTGATGAACGTGAAAGACTTTCATTTCAACCTTTATAAATACATGAAACATTAATATAAAAGTACAACATAAATGACTGTGCCTTAATATCAGAATGTATATTATTTGCGACTTTTGATTGGATAAAGCAGTACAGCAATAATTACATATTTATCTTTTGGCTACGTGTAATACGTGTATCCAGTTCTTTACATGTTTTATAGTCTTAGGTGATCAAGAATAAAGTAACAAAAAAAGAGACTTTATTAATAACATATAAAACTTATTACCTAGCAGGTTTAGCTCGTAAAATATTAAAAGTGAAGTACTTAAACTTTGTATCGGTTATGAAGAGACCTATTAGATTTAAAATAAAATCGTTACTAACGACTAGTTTCCCTTTCATAGATAAAAGAAATAAATTGAAAATGTGCAATTTGAAATCTAGAGAGCAAACATTAATAATCTTTTGTCTTTAAATTCGCGATAGCTCTTCATGAAAAGAAAATATATACTTGCTTTATGTGTGAATAGATCTTTTGATAATTAAATGAATTGCTTACCACTTGCGGCTTGTAATCAGCGCGAATAAAGATACGTCGGATATCGTATTTGGTTTTTCATACGACACGGTATATATAAAAAAAAAAGAGATTATGTATATAATGTCTGACGGGTGTCGCTATTGTTGACCTGTAACCTAAATAGTATATGTACAAAGAGTTTTTCTATTTCGGCATACTATTGCATCAATCTTAGCTAGTACCTAAAATAATAATAATAATAACAGGATAAAAAATAATAATAATAAGGACCTACACCGTAGTCGTGTACTTGCGATTAGTCTTAAATGGTTGCGTAATATAATATGTTTACGTTACAAATGGTAAATATTAACTAGGCGCGATATTTTATTGACAGGTCATTTGAGTATTTAAAGATTCTGTAAATGTGTTTTTTTTTTTTTTTTTTTTTTTCATTGCATATCACATTACAGGCATTGGGTGGAGTGGAACATATAGGTATACATGTGACACCCTGTAAGGGCACAGCAATATAGAGGGCTACAAGTAGGTAATTACTTAGATTAAAATATGATTATATACATTATTTTACACATTTCGTTACATTAACATACATTCATGTGTATGATATATACATCTGAAAAATCTTGAATATAATTATTCAGTATATATAAACAGTAGATATATTAATAGGCGATGACAATAATTTAATTAATCATAACGACTATCGATACCTTATGACTTATTGAATTGATTACCGAACCATAATCGTTTTACCATAATTTCGAAGACAGTCGAAATTATGTTCCTAAAGAAAGTGTTGCAAGTTTCAGATCAAGGACCGAGGAGCGTCCAGGTGAAAGGGCCAGGGTCTGGTATTCGTTTACCACCCAGGAGTGCCCAGGTGAGAGGGTCGGGGTGTAGATTCACTTTCGACCCAGGAGTGCCCAGGTGAGAGGGTCAGGGTAAAGATACCTCTGTTTCGATCGTCCACCGTGGGTCCTCATACGCTGGCATGGTATGCGAGCTTGCGTCTGGCGGCGCAATGTCCGGCGTCCGTGATGAGCAGCATCGGCAGCACTATCCAGGCTGACAGAGCTTGGGTGGCCCATGATGCTGTTGCAGCGGACGGGTACATCATGTTGCCGAAGCCCGTGGCGGCACGGGAATTTCATTCAATCGTGTGATGAGGTGGTGATGTCATAAAACCGTGTAAATATGTTCTTTTTGCTTGTTTCGCGAGTGAAGTGTGAAGTGAAGTGTTGCATTGTTTACTTAAATATGTTTATAACTTGTGAAATTAATTTAATTATCATAATTTAATTAGATGTAATTAATTTAATTATTTTTAATTGTATCGAAGTTAATGTTATTCATATATTTATTTTTCACGGGCCTATATGTCTTGATAAGATTTATGGAAATATTTAAAAATCCATTTTATAGCATATCGTAACTATGTGGTAAAGGTATCGGTATGAAGTGAAGTGATGTTTTGTATTTCTATTGTTTAAGAATTATTTCAAATGCATATTATACTACACTTTTATAATCTTTTTCTTGTATAAACTGATATTGTCTTTCTTTTGAATTATTTCACATTAAGTTTTGGCGAAGGGTCTCGCCTCGAACAGGATGGCCGAGCTGTTAGAGTAATTATTTATTAATGCCTTATTTTGATTTATCTGTCATTTATGATGAAAGTATTAAAGAATATCAATCGACTAATAGTAGTCACTGGGTTTCCGCCATGTTGGAATGTTATAAAAATGGCGGACAAGCAGTGACGGTGGCCAGTTCGAGTACAGACGAGTAGTAGTGAAGAAGTCTTGAATTATTTATTGTAAATTGGTTGTTAATATGTTTGTTATAAGTGAATAAAGTAAATGTGATGGTACAAGTAATAGTTTTCATCATCAACCTGGTAATATCCCCAACACAATAGTATAGTAACAAGTTCACACCTAGGTCCCTGGTCTACTTAAATGCAGATGATGAAAGCATTATATGCTCAAAAATATTAATAAATCAAGAATTAAGAAATTATTATAAAATTAAGCGCGGGACACAATCATAGAGTTAGCCCAGCAATGATCAGACTAAATTTCGTGAGTTTATTATCAGATTACTTATATCCCGTAACATGCCGACTGGGTCTACTGACGAATACCTACCCCTATTTAAATTGTAATTACAATAATTACACATTCAGGCAGAAAACATAAATTATTCAATATCCGTCGACATTAGTTTACATTACAAGCTTCAACTGTTTCACTCGAAACTTTGGGTAATTTGACGGGAAAAACGAATTAGGCATCTTCTGCATACGTGAATACTTCGGTCTTTGTCAGCGGTGCCGCCCTGAAGGTTAGGCATAGGACAGACTAGTTGTCTGACACGGTGTCTATCTATTACTTTTGGAATATTTTACTTTAAAAAAACTCTTATTTTGTTCTGCCAATCGGACACTTAGTTAGATAATTTTAGGTGGTTCTAGTAATAGGTACAGCTGTTCCCTTTTTCCATATAATGGACCGCCCTTAGAGTTGCTCAAAAACCGGCCGAGAGCATGTCGGGCCACGCTCAGTGTAGGGTTCCGTAGTTTTCCGTATTTTCTCAAAAACTATCTGAACCTATCAAGTTCAAAACAATTTTCCTAGAAAGTCCTTATAAAGTTCTACTTTTGTGATTTTTTTCATATTTTTTAAACATATGGTTCAAAAGTTAGGGGGGGGGACGCACTTTTTTTTCCTTTCGGAGCGATTATTTCCGAAAATATCAATATTATCAAAAAACGATCTTTGTAAACCCTTATTCATTTTTAAATACCTATCCAACAATATATCACATGCTGGGGTTCGAATGAAAAAAAATATCAGCCCCCACTTTACATGTAGGGGGGGTACCCTAATAAAACATTTTTTTCCATTTTTTATTTTTGCACTTTGTTGGTGTGATTGATATACATATTGGTACCAAATTTCAGCTTTCTAGTGCTAACGGTTACTGAGATTATCCGCGGACGGACGGACGGACGGACGGACGGACGGACAGACAGACATGGCGAAACTATAAGGGTTCCTAGTTGACTACGGAACCCTAAAAAGGCGCCTAGCCTTATCAGAGATAACATACACTAGAGAAATTTCGTCGGGTACCACGGCGGGCGGGTGGTCTAGTGGTAAAGACGTTAGCCGCGGCCGCGTAAGCTGAAGACCCGGGTTCGATTCCCGGCTCGGCCACCAGTGGGCCTTGTCGTTTTTTCTTTCGTGTATGATATCTATTTCAATTTATAATTTATATATAGTAGTGTGACTACTTGCAAAAAAAGAACAAATCAAAAAATATTCAATAAAATAATTTGATTTGTTCCCTAGTTAGTAGTCATTATTTAAAATTGAGTAATTGCCGCTCTAATATTGTGTATTTACCTACTTTACTTAACATATCAACCAAGTTATCTTGAAACTTTAAAGCCATATTTTTAATTGCAGACGCCCCCAAGATGCCATGGAGCGCAGCGGCGTGTGTAAGGTGACGCGGCCGGGCGCGGGGCGAGGATGAACGAGACGGAGGCGCGGGGGGAGGCGGGCGCGCTCGCGCTCAACGTGGCCATTACCGTCATCTCCGCCATCGGACTACTGCTCAACGCGTACATACTCACGCTCATCGTGATCACTAAACAGGTGAGGCGTGTGATGAGACGGAGGCGCGGGGGGAGGCGGACGCGCTCGCGCTCAACGTGGTCATTACCGTCATCTCCGCCATCGGATTACTGCTCAACGCGTACATACTCACGCTCATCGTGATCACTAAACAGGTGAGGCGTGTGATGAGACGGAGGCGCGGAGGAGGGCGCGCTCGCGCTCAACGTGGCCATTACTGTCATCTCCGCTATAGGTCTGCTGCTCAACGCGTACATACTCACGCTCATCGTGATCACTAAACAGGTGAGGGGGTGTGATGAGACGGAGGCGCGCTCGCGCTCAACGTGGCCATTACTGTCATCTCCGCTATAGGTCTGCTGCTCAACGCGTACATACTCACGCTCATCGTGATCACTAAACAGGTGAGGGGGTGTGATGAGATGGAGGCGCGAGGGGCGAGCGCGCTCGCGCTCAACGTGGCCATTACCGTCATCTCCGCTATAGGTCTGCTGCTCAACGCGTACATACTCACACTCATCGTGATCACTAAACAGGTGAGGGGGTGTGATGAGATGGAGGCGCGGGGGGCGAGCGCGCTCGCGCTCAACGTGGCCATTACCGTCATCTCCGCTATAGGTCTGCTGCTCAACGCGTACATACTCACACTCATCGTGATCACTAAACAGGTGAGGCGTGTGATGAGACGGAGGCGCGGAGGAGGGCGCGCTCACGCTCAACGTGGTCATTACCGTCATCTCCGCTATAGGTCTGCTGCTCAACGCGTACACTCACACTCATCGTGATCACTAAACAGGTGAGGGGGTGTGATGAGACGGAGGCGCGGGGGGCGAGCGCGCTCGCGCTCAACGTGGCCATTACTGTCATCTCCGCTATAGGTCTGCTGCTCAACGCGCACATACTCACGCTCATCGTGATCACTAAACAGGTGCGGAGAGAGGGGGTTGAAGGGATAGGGGAGCGCTCAACGTGGCCTCGTCATCTCCGCTATACATACTTGTTTTAAAAATTTGTTTTCTTTGTAATAATCCAATAATAAGTATTGTGTTACTTGCTTGTACTAGTAAAACTATCTTGTCTATCCTAATCTTATGTAATTTAAGTTTTAATAACACAATCTGAAATAATTAAATAGGATGTCCTTATTTGTACGAAGTTTTTTAGTTATGACCTACCACGAACTATCTACCACGAGCTTGACACTGACATGGCATTGACATACATAGGTACTTACTGATTAACGTCGTACGTTATTTACATACTATAAATATCATAAACGTTAAACTATTGTCAGACATACTAAAATATTAATATGTATGTCTACGTTAGTATATCGCTATTGGCGACATGTTTCGAGTAATAATATACATGGAGACCCTTCATCAGGCATGTACATGCACCGGTGCACGTGGACGCAATAAGTAATATTTAGTACCTACGTTTAATACCCTCAATAGGCGAGACGACTAAAAAAAACTAATTAGTCCGTCAGTTAGATTTTCAAAGAATTTTAGACACGTATTTTTTCTTTTTTTTTCGTAAACGAAAAATGACGACGGTACATTGCGTTGAAGTTTCGCGTGTGTGGCCTAAGTACAATTTTTACTTAGAAGTGACGTCACAAGCCGCCACTCCGGAACTTTGATGCTCTATATCTTTGTATTTTTTCATTAATTAGAAAAAGCGAAAAATATGTGTTCAGTATTTTCGGACGATCTAACTGACGGACTAAACAGAATGCTATTTTTTTATATAGTCGTCATCCCTATTGTACCTACAAAACCGATTCACATTCAATTTACAGTAATCAGTTTCACATCGGTACCTACGGCAGGAAGATTTTCCCGCATGTATTCAAAGTTTCACGTACTTCAACAATGTGCGGTCCCGGGGCACCTTTGTTCACTTGCAACTAGCGACTAGTCAAATATTGAATCCTCTCTGCCCTGTACCTGTACTCGTAAGTGTGACCGGGCATGAATGATTTGAAAGCAAACCCGGAACAACGTTAAAGGCACTATTTATAACTTGGTAACATACTTGGTGTAGATTTTAGCATGATTAAACCCCCTGGGGCCTTTTTGCTAGATGAATAATAGTTTATGTTATAGAATATTTAGGAGGGAACTTTACATTACTTATAGACTACTCACTTAGTGTCTTACAGCGTAATAGGCATATTTCAAGCTACACAAGCACTTAGGAAGTATAGCACGTTAGGAACAAAATCTTTCACAACATGCGAAAGGGACGTAATACCGCTATATGCTATATCACGTCACCGTGCTTGCCCGCGTGGATTTGTTCGCGTGATAAACGGTATAACTTCAGGCCGTCCTTTTTGCACAATTTGTAAGTGCGACAGGGACGCACCGATGCGATAAAATGTATCCAACTAGCGTGCTACGTCCGCTAGTGCATTTTGGAGTGTTTGGACGCTAAAGGATCATATTCATATCTTTTTTATTAAAATCAGAGTATGCCTATAGTTATAGTATCAAGAAACGAGAACAAAAAAACAATTCAAGATGTTGATCTTGAAAATAGGTATCTTAAGAAATCATAATAAACTGGTTAAATCAAAACCATAATTGTATTAAATGACGCTGATTTACTCATATAATTAAATGCTGCGAAGTCTGAAGAGAATCCTGTGTCGCGATATGATATGACATGAGGAAATTAAATTTTGTGGAAAATTACCACTGGGGCAATGTGGCATGCCGCTGGGTGACATTACGTGCGCTATGTAAAGCAAAAATAAATGAAAAACAAGTTTGTATCTTGTTTTTTCGGGCGAAATGAGCTCGATTATTGGTAGATTAGATACATACATACATACAATCACACCTGTATCCCATAAAGGGGTAGGCAAAAGCACATAAAACTACTCAAGTTTCAGTTCTACTCTTGGCACATAAGGGGTTGAAAGAAAACGAAACTGTGACATTGGAGTGACAGGTTCATACTCTTGCCTAAACCACAAAGAACCCCGCACAAATATAATAGGTATAAACCCACTTAAAACATAACAATAACGAACATACCGGGCATAAAAGATCCGAGTTCCACAATGTCTACATTCTTGCGACGTGTCCCGACGTCGCGGCATCCAATGGTCGGGTAATCAAGCGCATTGGCAGCGTCAAACCTACAGTTAGGTCGTTAGTGACAGAGCAACTTGAGGGCTTGTAGTTATTTGCGGAGGTTGGGTTGATGCTCCGTACGTGTTGTGTTCTTTATAGACATATTAATATTGGTAAGGTGTAAGGGTGAGCAAAGCGCAGATGGGCCATTTTTTTTCAAAGTTGTTCACCCACTTTTTTTTTTATCATGGGTATTTTTTACGCAATTCATACTCAGAATCGCGAGGTTTTTTGATCCTGATAGGAGAAAAAAAATGTCCCAAGAATCCCAAGATTTCCATACATTTTTTCGAACCGTCCATTCCGTTACCGCCATACAAAATGTATGAAAAAATGATAACGGAATGGGAAAACCTTGGGACACTTTTTATCTCCTAATAGAATTGAAAGAGCTCGCGATTCTGAGTGGAAACCATATAAAAAATTCCAAATCCAAAAAAAAGTGGGGTGGACAACTTTGAAAAAAAAAATGGCACAGATCACCTCTGGAGTTTCAGGCATAAACTATGGTAACTTACCCAAGCGACGTTGTATAATAAACGGGTGTCCTACCGTTCGAGTTTCCAATGACTACCGTGACTAGAGTATAGTGGTTTGATTCCGGCCCAGGGCACTGGAGGTCGGTTCTTCTTCGTCTCCATGATACAGGATTAGAACACTTTGCTACATAATATTTACATACACCCAGTGATTTCATCTTATGCCCTGAAGACTTGTGTAAAGTTCTCAGTTCTAGTTAATATATACATATTAAATGAATCAATAGCAAACAGAAACAATTGAAAACAAAAATAAATACTAAAGTTACATAAATATTATATGAAACAATTTTACTCAAGTTACAATATAATAAAGAGTACTATCGTACAGTATGGCCACTCCGGCTCCCCGCTGAAAGAGCCGCCCATCCCCTCCCGGTTACCTCACAGTTACCGCCTGTCAAAAACGCGACCAGTCGACCTGTCATATTTCACTCATACAAGCATGGTGCGCGGTCACCTACACGAGCTTAGACTGTGTGGAAACGCGCCTCTTTCATATATTTGATCGCCAGTGTCCGAGGTGTGCTCAAGTCGATCTGGCCAAACTTCATTCGATTGTGTTATTGTGTTTATAGTAGACAACTAGTACAACTACATATACGAAGTATAATTATGGAGTTATTTACAAATACATTCATAAATTAGGAACAAATCTAATATAGTATAGGTAGGTACCTAAATTATTTTTACTTATTTACAAGGATCTTCACTTCACGGCTAAGCAGGCAGTTTAAAAAAAAAGTCATTATATTTACCAACCAGCGTATCTGGCAACTTTCGTTTCAAAATAAACACATTCTCATAATGAAAAAGCAAAAACTGTTCATAAAGTTAAATTACAGTCGGGTGCGGTGTTTCTATTCTCGTTTCCAAAATGAATTTTCTGTCATCACAATACATTCGGTACAAAAAGTTATATCTGTCGCGAACATGTAAGTAGCAAAAAGTACGAGTATTTCACTCGGGACCTTTGCGAGGACTTTTGGAGTGGGATCGCAAAATGTCATTAAGATAAACCGCAGAGAACAAAGGTTACATTTTAAGGTAACGAATGAAATAAAAGAACAACACTCTGCACTTTGACTTTTGATTATCGAATCAAAATTCATTTGTTTTGGCATTTTCATGCAGAATTTTTTTTCAAAGTTGTCCACCCCACTTCTTTTTTTAATTTGGAATATTTTACGTTGTTCCCACTCAGAATCGCGAGCTCTTTCAATCTTAATGAGAGAAAAAAAGTATCCCAGGGTTTTTTTCCCATTCTGTTACCATTTTTTCATACATTTTGTGTAACGGAATGGAAGCTTTGAAAAATGTATGGAAATCTTGAGATATTTCTTTTCTCCTATCAGGATCGAAAGACCTCGCGATTCTGAGTATGAATCGCGTAAAAATACCCATGTTACAAACGAAGTGGGGTCTGGGGTGGACAACTCTGAAAAAAAAAATGGCCCAGGTCTAGCGAAAAACATTTTGGGTATTAAGATTGGAATTTTTTCATATTGTTCATTACCAAAAATGAGGCAACAGCATTTATTTTACCGTTCAGGGTGGCTAGCCGAATGGCACAAACGCTCACGAAACGCTCACGAAACGAAGCGCTAGTAGATATCTATCTCTATCGCGCTTGCGTATTGGCGCGACAGAGCCAGCGGCGTATCGCTTTCGTTTGGCGTCGGAGAAATGCCATTCGGCTACGGGGCCAGGTGTCATTCTTAAAGGTTATCATTAAAATATCGTGCATAGGTGGGTACAGCTTGTGTTGGCCCGTATAGCTGTATTGGCGCGAGCGAGACCCACGATTACAAAATGACATTGGTTAATGTTAAGTACCTACTATAATATATATCGTCTATAATTATGCGAATAATAGTATAATTTAAGATTGGCTATTAGATAGAATTCCCAGTAAATTTCGCACTTAGGTTTATGAATATTTTCCTTGCCCGAGGCTTGAGCTAAAGTTTATGAAAGATAATTTAACCAGTTAGGCATTCATAATAATAAATGACAGGCATAGAATATTAATTAGTTCTTTAAAAAGTTTATAATGCAATATTGAAGTACCTACGACCTCCAAGTTTGAAAGAAAACTTGTTAAAAGTACAAAAAGGGACAGGGAATGAACATAAAGAGTCCTGTCTGGTCCGACCCTACTACTTTTGATACTAAAACCTAAAAGTTTTAACTTATGCTCGGTTCTAGTGTTCTGACAAGCGGATTTTAGGATATAAAACTTCGAGGTTCTCACCGCTTACGAAGTTTAGGCTTAGGTAGTCCAGTGGGAATTCTGTTAGGTAAGTAGAAAACAATAAAAGATCGTTCGTCAAAAAAAATGGTATGACATATGCAGCGAAAAGTAGTGCAGTGAAGTGGCTCAATGGAGCGAACAGTATCGTTTTTATTAACCAAAAGAAGAGTAAATTATCCGTGTGGTGACGGGTTAAGAATTTCACCACCCCCTTTCTTCCCGTGGGTGTCGTAGAAGGCGACTGTGGGATATGGGGTAAATTGTGGCGTAGGCGAGAGGCTGGCAACCTGTCACTGCAATGTCACAGTTTCGTTTTCTTTCAACCCCTTATTTGCCAAGAGTGGCACTGTAACTTTAGCAGTTTCATGTGCTCTGCCTACCCCTATATGGGAAACAGGCGTGATTGTATGATTGTATGAAGTATTTTTAACTGGCAAATTCCAATAGTTTGCATTAACTGAACTTCCTAAATTAAACTAAGATGAAACCAAACTAGCACAAACTTGGTCATATTACTCATAATTATATCTTGACTGTTATTTAGTCATTGCTCGCCACTTATTAAACTCATAAGCCGAGCACGATACACGTGCGAAAAGGAAATTCGTAACTCGTGTCGATTTGAAACACTCCCTTCGGTCGTGTTTTAATTTATCGCCACTCATTTCAAACTTCCTGTTTTCGTAATGTACTATTTTAGTACAGATGGTGTTTTTT
Source organism: Leguminivora glycinivorella (assembly GCF_023078275.1). Classification (NCBI taxonomy): domain Eukaryota; kingdom Metazoa; phylum Arthropoda; class Insecta; order Lepidoptera; family Tortricidae; genus Leguminivora; species Leguminivora glycinivorella. The sequence goes on from NC_062980.1 coordinate 7,233,864, forward strand.
TTACGCACTAATGCGAGAAGTGGTTCATTATATACCAGGTCGAAACTGCGGATGACCATCTGTACTGAAAAATGTCGTACGATACTCGTGCGAAAAGGAAATTCGTAACTCGTGTCGATTTAAAACACTCCTTTCGGTCGTGTTTTAATATATCGCCACTCGTTTCGAACTTCCTAAACTGCCTAATGCAAGAGATATCCGCCGGGTTCACGTATGCTTCCTAAATTTCCTAAATTAAACATATAGATTTAACGAAATTATCCAAAACTTGGTCATAATTATATCTTGCTGGTTATTTAGTCCAATGCTCGTTAACTACTACGAGTAAACTATAGCATTAGCCCTGTCTAAATGCAAGAGATATCCGCTCAGCGAATTGCGTCTGTTTCACTTCCATTCAGTGAACTTTGCTTTCAGAGCCGACTGAATCTTCCACAAAGGCATAGGAACCGACTGAATATACATATTTCTTCCAGAAAAGGACCACCGACGGACTTATTACAATAAAATTATGTTAAATTACTCATTTAGGTACTCTAGGCCGGTATATTAGCTAACGCCGTGTCTTGCGCGGGCGACGGTCGCGCGACCGTCGCCGTCGCGTCTCATACTTCCATATCGATAAGGTTTGATTTCGTATGCGTCGCATCGCCGTCGCGCGACCGTCGCCCACGCAAGCCACGGCGTCATGGCTTTCTTTAGTCGTAAACTTGCCAGCTGTGAAACAATAGCATTAACCAACAACCTCCGACGTTTCAAGGACGACATTGTCTTCGTGGTCTGGGAGCAGACTGGCTGAAGTTGACATCAACATCTTCTAGCTGTACGAGTTTTTCGAACTACCCGCACCGAAGATGTTGATGTCAACTTCAGCCAGTCTGCTCCGAGACCACGGGGACAATGCCGTCCTTGAAACGTCGGGGGTTGGTGTTTAAAACATAGTAATACGCGATTAAGTCCCGTTTCCAATTTTAAATATGTGTAAAAATCGTGAAAGTTTAAATCAGTGTTATAGCATTAAGTAACGCTTAAATGCAAGAGGTACTACTTATTCGCCGAGGCGGTGAGCGTCTGTTTCGTTTCTATTCAATGAACTTCCTAAATTAAAATTAGATTTAACCAAACTAGCCTACACTGGCTCATAATCATATCTTAATGGTTATTTATCTCAATGCTCCCCAACAGATACTTAGGCGCTGGTCCCACCGCGAGTTCAGCTAGTAAACTATGAGGGCTATAAATAAAAACGAACATAAGGTAATCACTCCCCTGTAAATAAAATGTGTTGAAGAATTTTTGGTTGCTAATTGTTTTTATGATATAAATGAATATTATAGCTTTTTGGAGTCTGAATAGTTTTAAGAGCCTACATATGTAAACTGCATGGTAGTTAGGTATGTTGTAAATATTGTATATTTTAGTTTATAAGTATATAATAATGCAGGGTTTGTGGTAAAAGCTAGCACTGATGTCTAGCTGTAAGATCTATTGTAAACCCACAAAAGCAAGAAATAAATGAAATAAAAGAGATACTTACGGCGATGTTTGTAGTTACACGCTCAGCGGTGAACTATTAGTATCGCCGTGTTTCTTTGGGAGTGATTATCTTGTAAGTTTACAGCTCATAGCTTACTAGTTCGCGGTGTGATCAGTGTATTTAACCCTGTCATTTAGACAGAAGAGATATCCGCCCAGCGAATTCACGTCTGTTTCACTTCCATTCAGTGAACTTTGCTTTCAGAGCCGACTGGAGCTTCCGCAGGGTTGAGGCGCTCGGTATGATCGCCCCATTGTTTTTGCTTGAATGCTAGATGAAAGTTCGTGTTCATTTATATTCATTGCATTTGTAAAGATAATTTTGAGGTTGAGGTGGTTTGTGAAATTTACTTTAGTAGATTAATAACTATGATTAAGTTTTCCAAACAAATTGTAATTTATACACGATGAGGAAACCAAAATTTATTTGATTAACTATGAATTTCTGAGGGCAAACTAAAGATAAAATTTTATGACGTCAAGCAAATTTCGTCAAAAAAAATTTTTTTTGCGAATTTTTTTTGTTTTCTTTGGATGTATTTTCACATAAAAAGTAAATGTTATTCGTAAAACTGGCTCTAAAAATAAAAATTTTCATTTTTTTTAAATACTTTTTTGCAATGAGTCACTAGTTACTGTTTGATATCTATCAACGAGGATAGTTAGATTATGTCCGATATCGGCATCAATCAAGCGTTTTGTTCTGAGAAATAATAAGTAATTGTTTTTTTTTAATGCTTATAACTCTGAAAGTAGGCGAAATCCAGAAAAGTTTAATATTACATTATACTCTTCTAATATTATAAATAATACGCTGTTAAAATTGTTCGGTCTCCTTGTGTTACACCGTGTATATAAGTTGTTTAAGAACGATCAAGGCTACCTGAGATTAAGAGCTTTCGAAGCTTTTGAAGCATTTGCTCGAAGCAGTTCGTTCGTTTTAAGTAAATACGTACTTATTTCACTCTGTGTCAGCACACTATGAGTGCTACGCCGTAGTTCCGTAGCCCGTAGCATGATAATATGTAAAATGAAGGTATGTATACTTATAGTCCAAGCGCGGATCCAGCTTCGTGCCTAGGGGGGGTCACGTGGTAAAGGCCCAGGCCCCAGGGGGGGGGGGGTCCCGTGGTCTATTTGTATGGCCAACCTAGGCTCCAGTGGGTGTAACGGACCACACAGTCCTCGGTTCAAATCATAGGAGATATTTATTAAAACACCCTTACTTAGGTATAATTATAGTAAACAATTTTAATAACTTACATTAGAAGTAAACGTCTAATAGTATGGAAAAAAATAATAATTATTCCCGGAATTCAAACGCACATAATTTACAAAGATCAAAATTCCTAAAACTGTTGCCAAAAGCGTTATTATCGAGGAAAGCAGTAAATCGGGATAAAAATATTAAAGTTAGCGTAACTTACAAAATCAAACATTCTTTAAACTATTGCCGTAAGTGTTGTTATCGAGGAAAGCGGTCAGCCTTGACGAAAATATTAAAGATGGCGTCCCTAACTATTGATTTATTGAGAGGAATAGGAGAAAGCGGAACATTGGACGAAAGATGCGAAACGCATGCGCGAATAGGATATAAAAGGCAGAGCAAAATGGGAGAGGGGGCAGTATTAGTTGTATGGTCTTGGTGAGAGGAAGTCTGTTAGTGTGATCCTGATTGAAGCATTTAAATAGAAATAATTAGAGTGAGAAGGAGTTTGAGTTTATATTGGTAAAGTATAGTGAAGGAGTGCAAGTAAGTGATAAAATTTAATTATTTAATTGTGTGTTAAATTGATTATGGTACTTTATTAATAACTCTTATTTAAATATTTGTGATTGATTATATAAATATTTAGCGTAAAGGTTATGTTGTGTTAAATAGGAAAGTTAGTAGATAGAATTACTATCTATGAGATAATAATTTTTATTATATATTGAATACATATTTAATTTTATATACAAACATTTAGCCAGAATCGTATGGGTAATATGAGAGGATCCCTTCGTTTAAAACTTATCAATCAAAAGAAATATTGTTTATTGAGGGTAAGAAAAGATAACATCCTGTTTTAATTTTTATGAAAACTTAATCTTCACTGAAACTAAAAGGAAATTAGGGGGTATTAAAAAGAATGTTAATTAACTGTGAGCATAGGACATGCATGAATGATAGGATCTTGTCTCTATCTAGGAGAATTTTAGTAATAAAATAAGATTCGTTAGCCAAAGTGGAATTAGAGTTAATACTAACTTCGAGATTGGCAGACTTTGGAATTATCATTCCATTTTCATAATATGTTTAACGATAACGTTGTCTGGGAAATCAAACAAATTTATTAATTTATACTTTGGGATCTTGGACAACTTTCGATGGCTAAGGCCGAACCAAACTATATATATGAGATGGCGTGTGAATCTAAGGATTTGTCATTCAAAAGGCTAGTTCAATGAAGTATTTGTCTTAGTATCAAAAGAAGGTCAATGAATAGGCCCAATAATGGATATCAAAATAGATATTCTGTTTCCTAGATAGACCAGGAATAGGTTTAGAGCAGCTCTCATCCTGACGGTAGAGGATTTGGTTGCAGAAACATCCCAAAACATATAAAATTATACCGGGATTAAAGGGTCCTTGTCTAATTATTTGATATCTACTACTATGGTAGTACATTTTTGAGTAGTGCAAAGACACTCTTCATCAGTTTACTTTTGTTCTAAGGAACCCAATTGTTCAATGTTTGATAAAACATAAATTGAACCGGCAACCTGATTTGTCCATATGCTCGAGCGAGGTCTTTATAATAGGCTATATTATATCATACACCTATTATTCCTACGTATAAGGAACTCGTGGGTCGGGAGCAATTAACCCCATTTTAAATAATGTCTTGTATATATTTTTAATATATTTCCTGTATTTATATACCTTACACAATTTTACCTATCTCACACACTCTTATCTCAACTCACTAAATTCTTTCACAAATGTCGTTCATTCTGCTTATTATACCTCAAGTGAATATATTACTGCCTTAGTTTATATCAACTTAAATTTAACCCTAATAGCAAGTTCCTAAAGGTAAAAAGAATCTGGATTATTACGTACAACTACAGGGTCTTACCTAGGGTATGCAAAAACCGGTTAACTTAAAAAACCGGTTAATAACCGAGACTTTTCCTTCAAAACCGGTTAACCGGTTATTAACCGGTTTTGAGGATTTTTAGTAAATGGCCGTACTACGCAATAATTACCATTACCTTTAAGAATTCTGATGTTGATGATATCATAGCAGGTATTACTTGCACGATGAAGATCATTTTTATCCAGTTTTTGGAAATTTGGTAAATGCGGAAATTGCTAAAAAAGCTTGTGTGGTTTGAATGTGATTCGTCAGTTTTGCGTTTTCTAGGCATGTCGCGAAGGTCTACAGCTCCCAGAGCCCCTAGTAATACAAGCAATTGATGTAAGAAAACCAAGATCTCCATTTTACCTTTCTTTTAAAAAATATAGTTTGAAATATACGGTAGACTCCGGTTACAACGACGCTCAAGGGACCGCTGATATTACGTCGTAATAACCGGATGTCCTACAAAACGAATTTCATTTCTTTTAATTAAAAGTAATATCTACATCTCTATTACTAAAACATTTCAATCAATAGGTTTATTTACAGGGTATTATTAACATAGTATTAATACCTTATTTTATTGTGACTTGTTTAGTTAGAAAAGTCCTTTTTAGTATGCGTGCTTGCTCATCATTTGTAAGTAAAGCTAGTTTATACGCAATCGAAAAATACAAATTGGGTTCTATTTAGCTTATAAGATTAGACCCGAGGCGAACAAATTGTTAAAATTTTAAAAGCAATACTCCAAAAAGTTACATGGCCACAATGTAATCTTGCTACTTGTTGTAGGCAAGACAGGGGGCCGTGCTCGGGTGGAAGTAGCTTTGTTTCCTCAATTTACTAGTAAAACTAAAAACGTTGTCGCTCGTCGTTGCAACCGGACTTGACGGACGGATTCTGTGTAAAATGTGTCGTAAAAAGCGGCTGGTCGTTAAAATCGGAGTCGTAATAAACGGATGTACTTTCATGCTATCACATACGAAAACCAAATAAATACCTGTGCTTATGTCGTTGTAAGAGGTTGGACGTTAGGTCTATGCGGAGTCGTAATATACTAACCGGACTCTACTGTATTGTATTGTATAATAGTATTTTATACAATCGTGATATAATACAAAGCTTTTCAGTCGAGTACCATGTTTAGGCCACGAAGCTTGCTGAGTGGCCTAATAGTACGGTACGAGAGTGAAAAGCTTAATTATATCACTATATATTGTATACAATACTTTTTCTACGAGTCATCATCTTCATCATCAATGGACGGAAATATCATCATTCATGCAAGTTAAAATTAATGTTAATAGAGTCGTTCACCGTTGTATCAACATCGAATTACCTAGCAACCAATTGTTTGTAATAACCGTCTCTGATTGGCCGATAACGCGAGCGCGACAGATAAAAAAAAATGTGATTCAAATGCAGGAAAATTTGCCAGGTATCGCAAGTTAGTATAGAAATTGTATGAAGTTCTATTTTAGAAATTATTACAGTCTACTAAAGTCAACTATAATGGCATTATTATAATTGAGTCGGAACTGCCATAGAGTATCCAACACTGAAAAGTTAGCACAAAAAGAAGTAGCAGTTAGTTGAAAGTTAGTTAGCAGTTAAAGTTAGTTTAGTTTGTGGTGTCCTAGTTGACAGATTACAGTCGACAAGTAGAAAAAATGTATAATTGAGTAGACTCGGGACTAATTTTTAAAATCAAATTATTACAGATAATAATGTTGTCAATGAAAAGTAATGAATAAATCTTTATTATTACAAAACATTAAATAATTACGTATTTGAACCTTTTAATGCCTAATTTTCCAAATTTTGAGAAATAAATACTGTTTCGGTTATTAACCGGTTAGAGACTATAAAAACCGGTTTTTAACAGAGGCCAAAAAGTCTCGGTTAACCGGTTTTTCGGTTAACCGGTTAACCGGTTTGCACACCCTAGTCTTACCACTTACTAGACGATCACAGTATTTGTTTTAATGGCCAATTTTTAATAGTGTATTGTTTTAATTAGGGGTAACAATTTGGACTTAAGTTAGGTAAGGATAGGTTAAAAAAGGATTAATTAAGGGGGTAAGCGGAGTATTACATGGGGGGGGGGGGGGGGGGGGTCATGATCCCCATGACACCCCCCCTGGATCCGTGCATGTTATAGTCGTTCGTATGCATGCCTTCATAAAATTTATGTAAACATTACTTAAATACACATTTAATGTGTATTTAAGTAATGTTTACAGCATACTTACATCTGGTAACAAAATTAGATAATATTGACATAACTATTGCTGAGGAGTAGGTACATACCCAGTGTTTAATTCAGTGTATGTTCTATCAAAATGCACTCAACGCAGATTTTAAACATCTTAGGTTCGTGTGCTTGTTTCCCACCATGTGGTATAAAAATAGGTCAGAATAGGCCATTCTCAATAGCAATTTGTAAATGCAAGATACCTAAATCACAGTATAATCTATACGGTATGGCCACTTCCGCTTCCCGCTGAAAGTGCCGTACACCCGCTCTCAGTTACCTCACAGTTACCGCCTGTCAAAAACGCGACCAGTCAACCTGTCATATCTCATTCGTACAAGCATATAGTACGCGTTTACCTACACGAGCTTAGACTGTGTGCGTAGGAAAGAACGCGCCTCTTTCATATATTTGATCGCCAGTGTCCGAGTAGACGGAGAGCTGGCAGGATTTTGGAGTAGGTCCTTGAGGCAACCTGGAAAGGTGCTCAGATGCTTCTCTGATCATAGCCAACATCAGGTCTGCAAGTCTGGCAGCTGGGGAGCGGGGCTTTATCGAGCTATGATTTTTTAAAGATTTAATTTTTTGAGGCCCAAAAAAGGTGTTTGAGGCAACCTGGAATTATTAAAAAGTGAAAATAGAGTTCTTCAGAAGTCGCATAGTATTTATGCCAGATCATTTGGCCGGGTCCTTCACCGTGCCAGAACGGTACAAAGTGGTAAAAAAAAATATTCCAAAAAAGGTTCTTGAGGCAGTCTGTCATTTTTACCAGTGAAAGATGAGGGTCTAAATAGCCATGGAAAAATAATGCCATGACATGAGGTGGGGTCCGTACCCTGCCATTCGATCTTGAAAGTCATTTTTTTAGTTTTTCGTAAATAACTCGTAAACGGTGGCCCACAGCAAAAAAATATGTTAAACAGAAAATATCTACATAAAATTTCCTACAAGAAAGGTTATGTACGTTTTTTCGATAGGATCAATATATAAACGGATAATTTAGTAAGAAAGTTTTTTTTAATCGATTACATGCTCCGTTTATCGTCAATACCTCGTAAACGGTGGCCCACAGCAAAAAATTATGTAAAACAGAAAATATCTACATAAAATTTCCTATAAGAAAGGTTATATAACTTTTTTCGCTAGGATCAATTTTTTAGTTGGAAAGTATTTTTAAATAGATATTTGAGCCGTTTTTTGTTAATAACTCAAAAACGGTGGCTCACAGTCAAAAATAATGTTAGACAGAATTAATCTACATAATAATTTCTACAAGAAAGGTTCTATAAGATTTTTCGCTAGGATCAATATTTTAGTTGGAAAGTATTTTTGAATAGATTTCATGGGCCGTTTTTTGTTAATAACTCGAAATCGGTGGCTCACAGCCAAAAATAATGTTATACAGAATTAATCTACATAATATTTCCTACAAGAAAGGTTCTATAACATTTTTCGCTAGAATCAATATTTTAGTTGGAAAGTATTTTTGACTAGATTTCTTTGTTAATAACTCGAAATCGGTGGCTCACAGCCAAAACTAATGTTTCACAGAATTAATCTTCATAATGTTTCCTACAAGAAAGATTCTATAATATTTTTCGCTAGGATCAATGTATTTTTACTATCCGTATTTGTATCCAACTCCGTACGTGTTGGGTATGGTGGGATACCAGACGCTCGAAGCTCGTAGGAGTATCACCTTGGTTCGTTTCTTTGTTGGTTTAATACGAGGCCAGACGAATAGCAGTTTCCTCTTAGCGCAAGTATCCTTAAATGTTCCACCTGTTTCAAGACACAATCTCCGTCCTCGTAAACTCCCCTTACTCAACATTCCGAACACCTGTACTAAGTCCAATTCCCTCTCGCCTCTCTACCGAGCTCTAATGCTCATTAATAGTATATTGGACCAGGACGACTCATTAGACTTATTTTCAACTCCTGAACCGAGATTTTTAGCCACAGCCGGGCGTTACCTCGAGGCCATAGTCGCCCCGAGCACGATTAGTACTGCTTAATAGCGAATATTATTTAAATTGAATTATTAATGTTTTATTTAAATTATGACTGTTTTGTTAATTAACTATTTTTATTCGTATGATCCTATGTGTCATGATTGGTGTATACTGTAAGTGACATTGTATTAATAAATAAATGAAATATTTTAGTTGGAAAGTATTTTTCCAACTTCCCGGACCGCCGGCGAGTCGATCAGGGACGCTCCGGGCCTTAGGCCCTACGCGGAGCTCGGCCTTCGGCCTTCGCTCGGCTCCGAAGCTCCACCGTCGGGCCTTCGGCCCGCCGGTTACGCTTGTTTAAGACACTTTTGTAAGCAAATTGTATGGGAGCACTTTATGCCCGCAGTGAAATTACTTGGATTTGGCCCGGGTGGGAGCCTAAAGGTGAGCTCCGTTCCTGCGGCCCTCCGCGGGGTCGGCCTTCGGCCTCCCACACTGAAGCTCGCCCTTCGGGCTCGCGAAAATACTTGAAAAATTTATTTTGCCATAACGGCGGCCATCTTGGATTTTCGAAAAAATTTTTTTGACATTTGTATTCTAGGGGCGCATACCTCTCCGCATGCAAAATTTCAGCGCGCTAGGACCAACTTGAAAAAAAAAAGTCGGCCATTTTGAATTTTTTTGATGCAACTTTTTTCTACTCGGGCTTCTGTATGACATTTGATCGAGCACTCCCCGGCATCTCTTACGGTTTAAAAGTTGCCATACAAAAAAAGTGGAAATTTTTTTCACATTTGTAGCATTTTTCAAAAAAAATTTATATTATTCTAATCTAGACCCTAGAGAGATTCTATGACCAAAATTTGAGCACTCTAGGATAAACTTGAAAAATCGACAAAAAAAAAGTCGGCCATTTTGAAAAAAAAAATGGCGGCTTCAAAAACTACCCAGGGTCCTCTATGACATTTGGTCGAGCACCCCCCCCCCCCCCCCCCCCCAATATCTCCCCCCCGTTTAGCCAGGCCGTCCAATATTTTTTGACCCAAGAGTCGCAGACCAGATTCCATATTTTTCCCTCACGTCTCCCCGCTCCCTCCTCTATAGAAAGACACTTCGACCGTCGAAATCGGTTTAGCCGTTCTCCAGATGGAGAGGTTAGAAATCAGTGGGGTTGCAGCTATATATAAGACCGTATGCCTGTTTGCCACCCACGGGATCAAGATTTGTTAAGTCGCAGTATACAGCATTTCTCGGAACTATCTAGCTACTTACGAAAGCAAGGAGCGCCGGACGATCGAACGCAAGTCCGTTGTCTACGAGCGCTCGGCGCAGACTGAGCGGGCCCGTATCAACAGTGTATTTTATTCGAATTTTAGGTGCTTTAAAAAAATGTCTGTCGACAGAAAGGTATGTCCTATATGTATAATTTTTTTCTTATATGTCAACAAGAAGTTCTAGTTTAGGATAATATTATTTAAGAGTTACAATAAATGCAGGAATCGCAGGAAAAATACATAATGTAAACCTCTTTTTATCGAAAAAATGAGGAAGATACGGAAGGTTATTTATCCACCATTTCAAATAAATCTTAAAATGTCAAACGATGATTACCTCGTACAGCACGGGGAGCATGGTCGCGCGATAGACGATAATCGCACTATTTGTAAGTGCGATATCCGGACGGCCGCGGCCTGATATTTTTTCGTCTATCGCGCGACCATGCTTCCCGTATTGGATATAACAAATAGGATTGTGATTTGTGATCATTTATTACCCCAAATAACATATTTAACAGCACAATCACGATTCTAAACGAGTGATCCCACTACGAAATTTGAAAACGTCTACCGAAAAAACTGATTTGTTTTAAGTATAAAAAGACATATTTTAAAATATTATATTATGATTAACTAGCTTAAGATATGTTCTTTTAGAAACATTATCAGTTTTTTAATAATCACTTAAGTATAGTTTCATTTTAGTTTTGAATGAAAAGTGTTACATTTTGCAAAAAACGCTCTTCTTTAGGAATAAGGCCTCTTAACCTTGTTGATTCCGTTTCGCGCTACTTAGATAGAGGGATGCAGGTGGACGTGCTGTACTTTGATTTCAAAAAAAGCCTTTGATCGCGTAGATAACGACGTACTCTTAAGCAAATTATGCAGCATTGGTTTCTCGCCTAAACTGCTTTGCCTTTTTGCTAGTTATCTACGTGATAGACGGCAATATGTGCAGCACGGATGCTTTGTGTCGAGTGCCTACCCCACCCGTTCCGGGGTCAGTCAGGGCTCTATTCTGGGTCCTCTGCTCTTTGGTGTTATGGTCAATGATCTGGCCTTGGTGCCTAAGCATGCGCAATGCCTAGTCTATGCTGACGACCTGAAACTAATTTACAGGGTCCAGGAAGATTCTGACTTACAATCTTTACAAAGTGATATTGATCGGGTTTATGAATTGAGTCTTGTAAACAAACTTCTGAAACTTCAGTTCAATGTTAAAAACTGTGCGGTTATGTTTTAGATTTCCACCTTAACTTTCATGAGCACATGACAATGCTTGCTGCAGACTGTTACCGCAGGCTTGGGTTTGTTGTCCGCAACGCCAAAGAATTTGACAATCCCAGGGACATAAAGCTTCTTTATACTGCCCTGGTGAGAAGTAAGCTTGAGACAGCCTCAGCCGTTTGGAATCCCCATGAAGTGCCCTACATCCTGCTGCTCGAAAAGGTCCAAAAAACATTTTTGCGTTTCTTTTATAAAAAAAATGTACGGGTATTACCGATTCTTGTACCCAACAAAATTCCTTTTGGGGACGTTGGGTTTCTTCTCGTTAGAAGTTAGGCGTAATGTCGTGCTGATGTCTGTTGCATGTGGTATTTTGAAGGGGGAGTCAGATTTCCCGGTTTTAGTATCCCAGCTGGTCCGTCTATTTGTTCTCTCTGTGACGAAATAATTATGCTTTTCGTGAATATAGGCACCCCCTACTGGCGGTGCCGGCCGCTCGAACCGTGTTTTGCCGCAAGTAACCGCTATCGTATTTACAAAAAACGGCCCATGAAATCTATTTAAAAATATTTTTCAACTAAAATATTGATCCTAGCGAAAAATCTTATAGAACCTTTCTTGTAGGAAATATTATGACGATTAATTCTGTATACCGTTATTTTTTGCTGTGAGCCACCGTTTTTGAGTTATCAACAAAAGGCGGCCCATTTTAAAATACTTTCCAACTAAAATATTGATTCTAGCGAAAAAACGTGTACTTAGAACCTTTCTTGTAGGACATCTTATGTAGATTTTTTTCTCGTGAACATTTTATTTAGCTGTAGGCCACCTTTTACGAGGTATTTACAAAAAACGGCCCATGAAATCTATTTAAAAATACTTCCCAACTAAAATATTGATCCTAGCGAAAAATATTATAGAATCTTTCTTGTAGGAAATATTATGAAGATTAATTCTGTGTAACATTAGTTTTGGCTGTGAGCCACCGATTTCGAGTTATTAACAAAAAACGGCCCATGAAATTTATTTAAAAATAATTTCCAACTAAAATATTGATTCTAGCGAAAAATGTTATAGAACCTTTCTTGTGGGAAATATTATGTAGATTAATTCTGTATAACATTATTTTTGGCTGTGAGCCACCGATTTCGAGTTATTAACAAAAAACTGCCCATGAAATGTATTTAAAAGTACTTTTCAACTAAAATATTGATTCTAGCGAAAAAACGTATAGAACCTTTCTTGTAGGAAATATTATGTAGATTAATTCTATGTAACATTATTTTTGGCTGTGAGCCACCGTTTTTGAGTTATCAACAAAAAACAGCCCAAATATCTATTTAAAAATACTTTCCAACTAAAAAATTGATCCTAGCGAAAAAAGTTATATAACCTTTCTTATAGGAAATTTTATGTAGATATTTTCTGTTTAACATAATTTTTTGCTGTGGGCCACCGTTTACGAGGTATTGACGAAAAACGGAGCATGTAATCGATTAAAAAAAACTTTCTTACTAAATTATCCGTTTATATATTGATCCTATCGAAAAACGTACATAACCTTTCTTGTAGGAAATTTTATGTAGATATTTTCTGTTTAACATATTTTTTTGCTGTGGGCCACCGTTTACGAGTTATTTACGAAAAACTAAAAAATTGACTTTCAAGATCGAATGGCAGGGTACGGACCCCACCTCATGTCATGGCATTATTTTTCCATGGCTATTTAGACCCTCATCTTTCACTGGTAAAAATGACAGACTGCCTCAAGAACCTTTTTTGGAATTTTTTTTTTTACCACTTTGTACCGTTCTGGCACGGTGAAGGACCCGGCCAAATGATCTGGCATAAATACTATGCGACTTCTGAGGAACTCTATTTTCACTTTTTAATAATTCCAGGTTGCCTCAAACACCTTTTTTGGGCCTCAAAAAATTAAATCTTTAAAAATTCATAGCTCGATAAAGCCCCGCTCCCCAGCTGCCAGACTTGCAGACCTGATGTTGGCTATGATCAGAGAAGCATCTGAACACCTTTCCAGGTTGCCTCAAGGACCTACTCCAAAATCCTGCCAGCTCTTGGACCAGAGGTGTGCCTAAAAGCCATAATTTGAAAAAAAAAAATACTTTTTTTAACATGGTTTAAAAAAACACCTTTATCGAAATCTGATTTTAGTGAAGACTGTGCCATATATGAAATCGACATGTTTGAATTTATCTTCGACTTTTCTAAAAATTCAAGAGAGATTATAATTTTAAAGTACTTAATTAAAACAAATGTTATGACCAAAAAACCAGTTTTTGATCCTAAAATTGTTTAACTTTGATGCCAAATATCATAGAAACAGTGAGCTGTGAAGGAATTATGAAATACTATTTTGTTTAAAGACGCTGTTATGATTAAGACGATAGGCTTTAGAAACTTCATAATATCAATAGATTCAAATCGAAGGTCATTGGCGCAGGGAACCATTTCTTACTCGTAGTCTTATACCTCGAAATCAAAAAATCCTTGTAGCTTTTCACCTTTTCGTGTTTTGCCGCGATAGCGTATTTTGTTGTAGCGTGAAATATCGATGGTATTTATATTTTGTTACTCGCATATATTTTTAATAGATTTTGACAACAGTAGCAAATTTTGATGTAGCATTATTATCAATAGCCTATTTAGTTAACCGTATATATTTTCAATAGATTTTTACAACAATAGCAGATTTTTATGCAGCGTTTATCACTAATAGCCTATTTAGTTAGCCACAAATATTTTTAGTCGCATTTTACCTGGGTCGCATATTGTATATATTGGTTTAAAAAAAAGGCTAAATCACTGGGATATAATAAGTGGTCAAATGGACATATATCAACATCAACATTAGCATTAGTAATATTTTATTAGTAATATCTTGGTAATATCATTGATATGCACAACGAGGTTATATAACCAGGAGAAAAACTACAAATGCAAAATGCATTTACAAAACAAAACTATAGAGGTAAAGTGCTTGAAGTAAATATCACGATATCTAAGAAACGCATTACAAACAAATATCTATTGAGGTGAAAAGCTACTACAGTGAAGAAAGGCAGGAAAAGAAATATACTATGAATTTTAAACACCATTGTAATTGATGACCAAAAATCATACTACAAGAAAAAAATACTGTTCAGTAATTTTGAGATCGCGGCGAAACGCGAATAGGTGAAAAGCTACAAGGATTTTTTGATTTCGAGGTATACGACTAACAAATGCAGGGAACGCCCTTAAGAAGATTGTGATTAGACCATAAATTAAATATAACAAGATCATACCATCCCATACATTAAAATGCGACCGCCTACGAACGCGCTTACACTCCACCACACATAGATGGCGCCACAAAAAATGCCTTGTTGCCACCGATTATTTGTAGATTGGCATTAAGTGTCAATTCTGAGCCGTAAATCTATGTCAAAAGTGACACAACGCCGTCTACAAGTATAATCGAAAGCTACAAGACATATTTTTTGTGGCGCCATCTATGTGTGGTGGAGTGTAAGCGCGGTATTAGGCGGTCGCATTTTAATGTATGGGATGGTATGATCTTGTTATATTTAATTTATGATTGGACCCAGAAACTAAAGCGGCAAATCTTATTAAACGTGAAAATAAAATTGTATTCGATTATGAGTACATGATTCAATGAAATAAAACTATGGAAACGGATTTTATCGCGTATAATGAATTTACGATTCATCCCGACGTTTCGAACACTTTACAGCATTCGTGGTTTTTGGTCACCCGTTGACCACGAATGCTGTAAAGTGTTCGAAGCGCCGGGATGAATTGTAAATTCATTATACGCGATAAAATCCGTTTCCATAGTTTTATTTCGTGAAATAAAATTGCCTAAAGTAATACGCGGGAAATCGTATTAAACGTGATCGTATTAAGTATATAGTAAGTAGGTTAGGTATAAACGGAGGCTGTTTTGCCAACCGAGCTAAAAGCACTTGCAGTGAGTCCACAATATTAAATTCCTATTAATGTCGACATGTCGAAACCTGAAACTACAATTAGAGCAATATTAGTTGGTATGGCAACTCGTGGCATTGTTTGGCGATCACTTCCATTAGAACGGTAATGAAGTTTAATGTAGATACTGCTTGTGGCACGGTCAGCCAATCTAGTACTTAAACGTCACGTGAAATGTATCAGGTCCAATACGTTCCACGACTTCTCTTTCCAAACACGGTACGTAGCCGACTGGCACAAACGCTGACGAAACGCTCATGAAACGAAACGCTCGTAGATATCTATCTCTATCGCTCTTGTATATTGGCGCGACACAGCCAGAATCAGAATCAGAATCAGTCATTTATTTGCTAAAACATGGTACAAAAGGTCATGCATATTCAATTTATAAAGCTACAGACTACCTTTCGCAGCGTTTCGTTTTCGTTTCGCGTCGCAGAAATACCATTCGGCTACGCCACCAGACTCTATACTGGGTGACAATCACAATGTGATGATAAATGTGCTATTTGAGAATGAAGACTTCATCATCATCCTTGCGTTATCCCGGCATTTTCCACGGCTTATGGGAGCCTGGGGTCCGTTTTGACAACTAATCCCAAGATTTGGCGTATCCAACCCGAAGGGTAACTAGGCCTTATTGGATTTAGTCCGGTTTCTTCTCGATGTTTACCTTCACCGAAAAGCGACTGGCAAATATCAAATGACATTTCGCACATAAGTTCCGAAAAACTCATTGGTACGAGCCGAGGTTCGAAAGTCGCATGCTCTTACCGCTAGGCCACCAGCGCTTTTTAAATACAATTAATACCACCATACAAACTACAGGAGATAATTGTGCGATATTTATTTGCTTGTCGGAATATCAGTCAGTATACCACAGTCATGTCAGTCATGATTGTCATGATCTAGTTACGTAATAAAATCTCACTTCCATGCAAATACTCGTAAATGCCGCCATTGTACATAATTTAGCGTCAATTAATTCAATTGAAATCATACCGAAGTACCAAATCAGTTGAATTTTAATGCCACATCATTGTAAACGTTTATGTTAAAAAAATGAATGAATGAAATAAATTAAATCAATTGATTCCGGAAATACATTCCAACAACACCTTGATTTTCGAAAACAGTCATATACCTACTGTAAGAAAAACAAGTTTTACTCGCATATGCTAAAAATCATGGTGTTTTTATCTTTATGATGTACTAGCTTTTGCCCGCGGCTTCGCTCGCGTTAGAGAGAGACAAAAAGTAGCCTATGTCACTCTCCATCCCTTCAACTATCTCCACTTAAAAAATCACGTCAATACGTCGCTCCGTTTTGCCGTGAAAGACGGACAAACAAACAGACACACACACTTTCCCATTTATAATATTAGTATGGATTAGTATGGATGAAGCTGCATGATTTAATTACAGGACCAAAGTTGTCCCCATTGTAAGTAAATATACATTTTGAGAAATGTCTAGTTTATTTTAAATAGGGATGTTGGTGTGTAAAACTAAAAGCGAGCTTGATGCGGACTTTTACTCATATACCTAGCAGGGACGCGATTAATTAACATTATTTTACATTTATTCCAAACGTTTCGGCCAGGTTGCACTGGCCGTGGTCGCGGGTAGGGGTAAAATAATGTTAATTAATCGCGATCGACCTGTGTGTGACTTTAAATATGTGTACAAAGCGCGAGAACTTTAAGTGTTACCTAGGAGGGAATCGCATGATAGTGATGATAGCATTTATAGCCCAGAAATCATGGGACTTGTATCAATTTCTGAATCATCAAGTAATTTGTATAAATAACGTACCTAATCATTAAAAGTGAGTCTGTTATCTTTCTACGAATTTCATCGGGGTTATCAATTCAAATTCCAAGCAAACGTAACAAAGGCTTCAAAGTTTCCCTGGCTCAATTTGACGGCTATCTACTCCGTATTCTATGACTGTCTTAGGAATGTATGGGCAATTTAAGACAACTACACTTTATTCGGGATTTCTGTTAATGTTGGTAGGAAAGTGATTGGTTTTCCCAATATTTTTTAAAGTAGACTAAAGAAGGGTATAAGATTCTTGAAATCTAATAACCTCTTAAATTTAATTTTATAAAGTGCCACTATATTTAATCCATTTTGCTAACCAGCGATGAATAATTTTGAAACCGCACGCCACTCTGCAACCTACGCTTACAAGTTAAGAAATGTTATTCGCGATTTATTCAAAATAAATTTACCTAATTTTATTTTTACTGCTTATAATAAATAATATAATATTTTTTTTTATTAACGGAAGAATGCACTCATATACATCAAACGACATTTTTTTTTGTACTGTAATACTATTGTTAACAACCTGACTTCTTTTCTGACTTATGTAGTATTTTTTGTAACCGGACTAAGAACTCTTCGTAAATACCAACATGTTTATTTCGTTTTCCTTAGAGATTACCGATAAATCCTTCTTATATGTAAGAGATCCTTTGAGTGGGGGTTTTTTATGAGGCTTCAATAATATTGTACGATTTGTATGGCTATTCCTCAGATATTGGTCTCTCTCTACGGCACAGATTACATACATGAGATCAGATTCAAAGTTGAAAACGAATAATTTATAAGTACCTCGTCCAATTAAATTTGTCAGTCAAATTTGAATTTCCATCGGCGCGTTACGCGTACAGGCATAGGTATCTGTGCGAAACTATGGGTACTTTCTATTTATAATTATCTCAGAATTGCATTATAATTGTATAATTTTATGTAGGTATTGGGCTAAATCCAAACTTAAGCTGAGTTTAGACGTGCAAGTTATTGCTGCAAGTTTTGAAACAGAAGTATATGCAAGAATGAGATGCAGATATTTGCCACTCACTCTCACTTATAGTTGCGTCTCAAAACTTGCAGCAATAACTTGCAGGTCTAAACTCAGCTTTAGCCAAACAAAAAAATTGTTTCAAGAAATACTAATAATACCAAGTAATATCATTCATTGTCACAAGATGGCACCCGGATGTGAACCATGTGACACATTATTAATTTACCCTGTAGCGTGACACTGAGCTATGTAAATAATTGCTAGGATCTACGACTACATACGTATTTAATGCATCTTGTCTTGTCTAATGTATAACAAGACAATGCATGATTACGAGAACTCATTTTGTAAGAAGCAGAATATTAGCTTGAGTGTCATACGACCGGTTTGATGTCCGGTCTGGCCTAGCGCCTGTGCTAGCGCGTAGCGACCCTGTCTGCTAACGCCGTGTCTTGCGTGGGTGACGGTCGCGCGACCGTCGCGCGACCGTCGCCATCGCGTCTCATACTTCCATATCGATAAGGTTTGATTTCGTATGCGTCGCATCGCCGTCGCGCGATCATCGCGCGACCGTCGCCCACGCAAGCCACGGTTAAAATCCAGCTAAGGGCATTTATTTGTGTGATGAGAACAGATATTTGTTTCTGTGTCATGGATGTTTTCTATGTATATAAGAATTTGTATATTGTATATATCGTTGAGTACCTGCAACACAAGCCATATTGGTCTTACCGTGGGCCTCAGTCAATCTGTGTAAGAATACTAAGAATGTCCTATAATATTTACATCAATATACATCTTGTACTGAGACTGACTGAAATAGCGTGCTGCGTTCGTAGGTTTCCGTAACAATACAAAGGCAAATCTTTTGGTACTACATCTGTACACCGTGATACAAAACAAGACGGTTGACGCCGAGCGACTCACCCCTGTCACCACAGTGTGTACTTTGCCTTAGATGACCTGGGTGGCTAGCCGAATGGCACAATCGCTCACGAAACGCTCACGAAACGAAGCGCTAGTAGATATCTATCTCTATCGCGCTTGCGTATTGGCGCGACAGAGCCAGCGGCGTATCGCTTTCGTTTGGCGTCGGAGAAATGCCATTCGGCTACGGGGCCTGATGAGAACAGCTACTGTATCAAAGTGGCCTTGATTTCGATCGTACCGACTCCACAAGAATCGTACCAGTAATAAACATCTGTCTCTTTTAAGCATCTTTTAATACCGAGATCATCCATATTTCCCGGTATTCTCGAAGACGCAAAGTTCACATTTTACCATTCTCTTGGAAATATTAGAACGTTCAAGGAAAATCGCTGTAAGCGTGTCTAATCCCCGGTAAGAGCGTCGAGGCGCGACATTGCAGTTTACCGCTAGAGTAAGTTCCAAAATACATTTTAAACTAACCCTTGTATCAAATCTGTAAAGTTTAAAATCCTGAATCTTAGTCTGTAAATCTACACCAAAGTTTAACACCAGAATTTGCGGTAAGACTAGAACTTATAAACTACTGGGTACAGTTTAAAATCCAGTATTTTTTGAGTTTGTTCTAGTGTCGACACTTGACGCGATATTGCTGTAGATTTGTGCAGGTAGGAAAGAGATCTTAGATGGCCGTGATAGCGTGCGCGTGATCATCTTTATGAGGGTCCACTTGAAGCTGTGAGCTTAATCGACGTTTACAAGATATCTATTTTAGGCTCATTGGGCCTAGTATATAAAGTGACGATTGTCTGTGTTGTAGCGAACGAAAAAGTAGTTTAGCTTTCTCAAATCTTACTGCAATAAAGATACATTATTGTTTTGGTTAAAATATTTATTATTCAAGAGCGCCGATAGACTTGTCTCAGCAGTGGATGTAGCATCAAAAGATTCAGAAGAAATAATATGTTCATTTTGTTGAAAGTTGTACTCACTTTTATTTAGATGTTTGAATTAAGTATTTCTATTCAAAATCACGGGCTCTCTTAATTCGTATGCTAGTGAATGTTTTGGAATTTCAAACAGGTAACTTAATTTACAAATATTATTCAAGTAATAACTTCGCTCTAATCTTATTCAGTGCGAATCTTGATAATATTTTGAACAGACTTGTCCGTCGTGTTTCCGTGTCTCAGAGGGTTTACCGCGAACATCGAAATCGACATTCGGAAATTAAGAGCGTCTTTCTCTGTCATACTAATTACGTCTCAATTGGAGTAACTAACGACTGATTCCATTGATTATAAATAATCAAAGAAATAAAACCCCCCGTCCCGTGTCCCGTGTGGTGACGGGTTAAGAATTTCACCACCCCCTTTCTTCCCGTGGGTGTCGTAGAAGTCGACTATGGGATATGGCTTAAATTATGGCGTAGGCGAGAGACTGGCAACCTGTCACTGCAATGTCACAATTTGGATTCCTTTCTACCCCTTTTTGCCAAGAGTGGCACTGAAACTTATTAGTTCTGTGCTCTGCCTACCCCTTTATGGGATACAGGCGTTATTATATGTATGTATGTATGTAAATAAATAAAAACTGAACTAAGGTATTAGGTATTCGCGGTAACCCTTCAGATTTTACAGATTGCCTTAAAGACGTTGCCTTCAAATATTCGTCAGACTAATTAAACTTGGTAAAGACCTATTTGCTTTAATTAAACAAGTTTCGCGATGGCAAGCAGCTTCAACTCGACTGGAACGAAGTTGTATCCAGGTGAAGAAAAACAATTAAAGTTAAATGAAAGAATGACAATATTCAATGTAATTATTAAGATTTTTAGCAACAAACATTTGGATATAAATGTATATTTTTGAAAAATTTGTATTTTTCCTCTCATTTACTCAAAGGTAACTTGAAAGATATCCCTCAATGATTTAGGTTAGCTTTTGTACTTTACTTGTAATTGTAAGTATGTTACTCGTATTTTTGACGAGTGTTTTTAATAATGCAAGGTTTCTTCTTTAATTATTCCAAAAAATATGACCAAAACAGCAAGACCTATTAACTTTCTAGGGTCTTGTTTCTCAAATTTGAGTACTCTTGTTTGAATACTCTTGAATAAACTTGTTTTTAATTAAAATACCTATGTTTGCCTATGTATACCAAAAAATGTTTCAGTTTTCTCTAACGAAGTTTCGTAACTATAAAATAAACAATGTAAACTTTATTTTTCTAGCACTTCACAAATTGCACTTGATATTTGAAGCTTTATTTTAATCCCTCTAACAAGACAAGACAAACATAGATTGGCTGTGTCAGACTAAAGGGTAGCTAGCCAACGTCACAATCGCTTACGATTCGTAAACAAAAAGGTTTGTGAATAGGGATGTACCCAGTGTGTGTTTTAGGACTTATGACTCGATTGTACAAAAACCAAACTGAAAGTAATCTAGTAAGTTCCGTTTCCATTTTATCGACAGATAATTAGGAGCTGTTTTCACCTTAACGTTCGAATGTGATATGAACGCGAGATGGAATGAGGAGGCACACTCAAAGGTTATGACAGATGGCGCCACTCTATTAGCCCATTGCACTTGCATAGCACAGATAAAGAATTTCATACGTGAGAGCGAGAAGATATGTTTTTTCTCTCTCTCACATATGAATGACAGTGACATGCCTAGACACTTGCACAGGCGCCGCCTGGCGGGATAAAATATCAGTGTGCCTCCTCATAGTCCTCATTAACGCGGGACGCCGCGCATCGCAGCTTCGGACGGAGATGCCGAGAAATCTCGGACGATGGTGCGTTGTCTCCGCGTGTGACACGACAGTGTGACAACCACCGAAGTCCCTCTCCTAATCGCGCTTCTGTAGCGACACAGTCAGATTGCGTTTCAATCGCCAGTGGCAAAGACATATATAGACTCCGTATAGACAGCTAAAGTCTAAGAAAAAACGTACCTCAAAACCATACAGAAAACGGTACGGTGAACTAGATGGCGATACACCTTTGGGGCACGCTTGGCTAGATGGCGCTATTATTAATATTTGACATTTTAACACATATCAAGCTAAGAATATGGACCAAATTGTCAAAACTGAGGTTCAAAAGTTTTCAAGTTCAGTCTATGCACTGTGATTACACATTTTACTTTGACAGTAACTCTATAATACTCGACCCTCTTTGCCAGTGGTCTATTTCAGAACAGTGACAATGACAATTGTCGCCCGAGAGTGACAATTCGCCGTTCATTGCCTGTTCAACAAGGAAACATTGACGCTAAGTGACAATGTTGCTTATCAACCAAGAAATAGCACAGAATAAATAATAGTACAAGTACAGAAGGCCCACTGCTTTGATGTTCACGAAATGCCGCCCTTTTAAATGCCTACAATTTTTTTATAAAGAAACCAACCGCACGTGCGCAGCGTCGGATGATAGGGTTGCCTATGGATTAAAACGAATTCATTACGCAGATAAAATTGTATAAAAAAAAATCAAAATCAAAAATCAAAATGATATACTATTTCTAGGTATATATATACAGGTATTTTGGTTTAAGTTCCAACATCACAAGCCTTATTGAACTTTTCCGTATGACTTAATCAATAGTAGATCTATGTAAGAATGTCCTATGGTACATATTTTATTCATGATGTCTATTTAACTTAGCATTGTTAGCCATTCCACACGCGGACATCGCATATGAACCTTGAAAAAAACTCGCGACGTAAAATAGCAATAGAAAGTGCGAACGTGCGCCACCCCTGATTAGGCCGCGAACTCGCGGCCGCCGGCATGTACTTGTAGCACGGCGATAGAATCGCGGAGTGAGCCGCCCTGGAAATAGGTACGGAATTTTCAGTGTCAAGTGTCAATGAAACGGTGCTGAAATAGTCCACAGCGTCAATGATGGTCACTTTGGCTAGGCTGTCTGGCTATCCAGCAAAGTCGGCAGGCTGCGAATATTGCGATAACAAGTCTACGGGCTCAGCCACCATTAACCCGACAAATAAACCGGCTTGTTCGGGGAAAATGACAACCGCGCAGATAAACAAACGTGTTCCCTTCTCCATACAAACGTAGTAGATTTTTTTGTTTCTGGATATTGATATGTAGGTACGGAAGTTCAATATTGCTGACGAGAGAAAATTCGATGAAGAATCGAGTTTGCAATATTCTTAATAGTTACAACACAATGTTTTTTATCACACTCGCAATGTAAAAAATAAGTAAATTAAAGATATAAAGGGTGCCCGGTAATTAATGGACAACCTTTTATCCACCAAGAGGGCACCTTATACTGGTCCAGAAAATCGACTTTAAGGTTTAGTAAAAATCGCCTGGTTTTCGAGATTTTGACACTTTTTAATTGATTTTGAGGTTATCGCCCACAACTTAGAACAGAAAATAACTCTGAATTATAATGGAATAATAATATTCCTATAAAACTACTTAAGTTTGCCCCATTAACATATTCAGTGGATTGCGAGCGGAGTTTTTCAGCACTTAAGTATGTTTTTGATGTAAACAGAAATAAACTGACTGCTGAAAATTTTGAAAAAATACTGATTATTTTATTTAAGAAATCTATACTTTACCAAACTTTTGTATTTATTGACTAGGAATCAAATTATATGTCAAGTAAGAAATTAATTAAATGATTAATTATTTGATTAATTTTGGAGACATGACCACATTATTGCGAGCAATGACGCAAATTTTTCCGATCTCTGGTAATAATTGTTTGGTAGCCAATATTCGATTAGTATTCTGCATAAATTCGTATCCTTAGCAACGGGCATAATGCCATACCAAATAATAGGCGAGACGACTAAAAAAAAAACTAATTAGTCCCTCAGTTAGATTATTAAAGAATTTTAGACACGTATTTTTTTTTTCGTAAAAGAAAAATGACGACGGTACAGTGCAGTGCGTTGAAGTTTCGCGTGACGTCACGCCTAGGTATAATTTTTACTTAGAAGTGACGTCACAAGCCCCCACTCCGGAACTTTGATGCTCTATATCTTTGTATTTTTTTCATTAATTAGAAAAAGCGAAAAATATGTGTTCAGTATTTTAGGACGATCTAACTGACGGACGAATAAAATACAAAGATATAGAGCATCAAAGTTACGGAGTGGGGGCTTGTGACGTCACTTCTAAGTAAAAATTATACCTAGGCGTGACGTCACGCGAAACTTCAACGCACTGCACTGTACCGTCGTCATTTTTCTTTTACGAAAAAAAAGTAGTTTTTTTTTAGTCGTCTCGCCTATTATTTGGTATGGCATTTTATGCCCGTTGCTAGGGATACGAATTTATGCAGAATACTAATCGAATATTGGCTACCAAACAATTATTATTATTACAGAAACATTGAAAGTACTAGAAAAAATTTATAAATATTTTCAGGCTCACCAGAAACTTAATCGAAGTAACCAACTTCGCAATCGAGAAGTAATGTTCCTCGGATGGCTGCACTGTCTGCAGAGCAAGCACATAAAATAACAATCCCTGACCTGTGGGACAGATTATCCGTCCTTTTCTAACCGTATCAATTAGAGTGGGACGGATAGTCTATCTCCCATCATGTGGTTACTTTACTGCAGGCGGGAAGTTAAGTTAAAGATGTATGTCCTCAGTCTGGCGGCCATTACGGGAGTTCAGTTTTATTAGTTTTACACAAGTTAAATTACGACGAATAGCGCTTGCGGACGACTATCTATCTAACAGTTATTTGTAGAAGAATGTTTATTTGTGTAATTAATGGTAATCGTTTATGCAATGATGCGTGATTGTTTCTTTGTTAAATCGCTTACAAGTCCGTTTCATTTTATATATCATCATCATTCACCTGCCCTTATTCTAATCATTGGGGGTCGGCACAGCATGTGTGCGGCGCTTCCTGTCCTTTCCTCCTTTTCCTTTCCTTGTCGTTTCCTCTCTATCGTCCATCATCTCATCATTCCCTTGCATTCGTTTCATATCATCTCTCACACAGTTCATCCACCTTTTCCTCGGTTTTCCTCTCCCGTTATTTTCCACATTCATTCGTAATACCTTTCTGGTCATATGACTTTCATCCCTTCACATCACATGCCCATACCATGCTAGGCGAATCGCTCTTACCATCACAATTGCCACCATTTCTTACCATTTCCTTTGATCAAAAAACATCTGCGGGTTAAACAGGTGTTGATATATCGTAAATGACTAATGCAAACTCATGTTTCATGTTGTCCAGAGTTAGTTCCAAAATCCATACTATAATTGGGAAAATATGTGTGTCTGTTTGTTTGTCCGTCTTTCACGGCAAAACGGAGCGACGAAATGACGTGATTTTTTTAAGTGGAGATAGTTGAAGGGATGGAGAGTGACATAGGCTACTTTTTGTCTCTTTCTAATGCGAGCGAAGCCGCGGGCAAAAGCTAGTTTATAGCTACTTTATAAATATTTATAGAACTAAACGAAAAACAAACCATCATAGATACACATGCAGCAAAGTAAATAAATAGTTTCGTGGACGAACAAACATCAAGTTAATTGGCAAACAGGCAATGCAAGTTTGCAGAACCGTGTTATCTCTCCAAATGAACATCGCACTACGAACCTTGCGGTTTTCACTTGCTTTATTAAACTATAATTAATAGGAAATTTCTCGGTTATATTATGGGTATACATATTAAACAAATGATTCGGTCGGAAATAAAGTAGTTATGTTAGTGTACTTACTTACTTGGCTGGCGCGATAACCCAAAATTAGTTTTGGTCTCCAACACAAGAGCACGCCACTTTGTTCGGTCTTGAGCGGTAGCGGTATGTTGGTGTAGGTTAGCATTACATCTAATGTATTTTTCCCTATGGGTGCCCTGAAAACCAGCGCCATGACTAAGCATCCTAGTCATCGGCATGCTGAGTGGCGTCTAAGATGTATGCACATATTATGGGCTAAGTTCAAATTTTACAGTACCTACCCAGCGATAATGACTACACATCGGTTTTGGTTTTCGTAGAGTTTTGTCTCTTTCTTGCTTATGTGACGTTAATTGTCTCTTTCCAAAGACCGATGCGCATTCTTTATCGCCGTTTACTGTACACCAAATAAACAATATCTTTCTTTCTTTCATTAAATATTGGGAAAGCAATAGAAATATTAAGGCCTGAAGTAAATAATTAAATTGCAAATAAATAAATGGAAGGAAAAATCACTCACATAACATAACCTTCAGCACAACACATCATGCATTTATTGCATTGTGTTACCGCTGATTCCGAAATAAATTAAATCCTTTATGTGTGATGTTATTAGGTATAAATTTGTCCTTTCACGCTTACATGTAAATACTAACCTAATTAATTTGTTAACATTTACTCGCAACACGTTCTAAAGTCAGTCTGCTTACTAAAGTAATAAATTATTTAATTAACGTTGTAACGTTTGCAAACCCGTATTAATTTTCTAGGCAATCGTAAACCGGCAATAAAACAAGTTAGTTGGAAATTCGCGAACACGATACCTTTATAATCATCACAAAACAAATAAACGACACACAGAACAACACTGGAAAATTGGTATCAGTTCATTTTCATAATAACTTTTCGAAATAACCGGATCAAATGTCAAGATTCGTTCCCTTATTAGTTTCCGTTGTATCAAATTGATTCCTTCCTGATTTATTGGTCGATATGGCAACTAACTTTTTAATAATGGTACTTTTCTCGTTTCTGAAACTATTCGAATATTTATTATCTCTTATCTTTGGGTTTAGAGAATGATTCGATATTGGAATATCTCGTTTATTTAAATAAACAATCATTTTATTCCATTGCTCACAGACGCCATCAGATATTCTCCACCAAACAGATTTTATTTCCTTATTTCTAAACATTTTGTATCCGTAGCCTTCTGACTTTTTCCTTCGTTTCTTTGGCTTCCAATTTGCGTATTTCGTTTTCCAGAAAGAGGTTAAATGTTTCAAGATATTTACTTTAGATTGGTCAACGTAAACATCGCCGTTGTCATGACCTGATTTTAAATTTTGCTGAGAGATATTAATGGTGATATTGTTCGTACTTCTGGAATGATTTTTAAGATTGAGTTCATTAACAGAACTCGGGGATTTTGTTGATGATTTTGATATAAAACCATTTTTCAACTCATCTTCGGTATTTGTAGATATTTCGACCTCCTGTTCCAATACCTTTGTATGAAGGTAATTGTCCTGAGTAGTAAATCTAGTTATTAAGACGGAAATGGCCTCAGACCCTTTTACGCTAAATTTGCTGTCGCTTCTTTTCTTTCGTACTGGTATTCCATGAGAATCATCGTAGTCATTATACATTTTGTGCTGCTTTCTTGGCACTCCATCTTTGAATTTAACAGACCTGTAAAGATAAACGAGTTGAACATCTAATTTTTTATAATTTAAAGAAAACTTCCTTTTGCATATGAAATCTTGTGGAAAGGCACATAATATACGTCACATATTTATCCAAATTAATATTATAAATAGGAAAGTGTGCGTGTCTGTTTGTTTGTCCGCCTTTCACGGCAAAACGGAGCGACGAATTGACGTGATTTTTTAAGTGGAGATAGTTGAAGGGATGGAGAGTGACATAAGCTACTCTGTCTCATTCTAACGCGAGCGAAGCCGCGGATAAAAGCTAGTAGGTATATAAGCCAAGCAATAAATAGGTGTAGGTAGAGGTAAATGCGTTTAGGCTAGTTAGGACCTAAACTTACCTATCCAAAGTCCCTGGCCGTATCTCTCGTTGTGTATATCTCGAAAACTATGAATCCTAGTAACGTGATGACGCGAAACACGGAAATATGAGGCTTTCCAACCTCTTTCTCCCGGCGGCGGTGGGCTCAAGGAGTGAGCCGGGGACTTTTGATATGTTAAGCTCCTAACTAGTCTAAACATGCAGCCAAAAATTGTGTTTCAAGTATTTCCCTATACAAGTATACATCTCTTAACGATCATGCATTTGCTGATTTTGGCTAGGTACAGTATCCAGAGGATCTATGTATGTATATGCGCATACCTACCTACAATTTAAGGATTTCTCTGGAAATTCATACATGCATTTACGCTTAATATGTATATGTTTTTCCTGAGTTACGGGAGTTAGTAACAAGCCGTCAGCACAATTGGTTACACATGAGAGCTCGTAACTTTCCAAACAAGTTAGATGGACACTTTATATTACATTATTATTACAGGAAAAAATATCCAAGCACAGATATCAACTTACACAATTGTATAGCCTGACAAGTTTTTATTTGACCCTCGCCGCGTTGCGGATTTTCAGCTGAACTAATTTCTTTTACTGGCAAGGATTTTTTTGACACCCGTCATCGAAAGTCATCGAATGTCAGTGATGTAGAAGTAAATATTTTAAAATTTCTAACAGTTTCATCGCAAATATGCCCAAAATAATATTTAAAAAAGTGAAAATAATTATACAGAACGTGATAAATTACGTACAGCAAAAAAAGGATGATGGATTTCACAGCATTTCGATAACAATGTTCGGAGATCGGTTGTTGACATGTCCGGTACTGACGGTTTATAGTGCGGTTCTCCTGTATTGATTAATTGGTTTCGATTTAGCTTAATATATTTTTTGTTCTTATTGATGGTATCTGTAGCTCTGCCGTGAAAAATATTTAAAGAAATAAGAAGGCCATTCCATCGTTGCCACCAGTACAAAACAATGTCCCACGTAAATATAAAACAAACCTCGACGACTTCTATAAAGGTACAAGATTCATAGATTTTAGGATGTGTGGAAAGAAGTAGCAAGTCTTAAAACCTAGCTTACTAAATTTGGATTCTCTAAAACCATATTTTAATTTTCTACAAATATTAACGCGAAACCAGTACACGCTGTCCCCATTATACATGACGTCGGCACATTATTGCCATATGAAAACGATTTGTAGCGACACTCTTTCAGGGTCAAATAAAAACTTGTCAGGCTTTAATAAGTAACCAACTTACGCCTGGATTTCCAAGCGGCACAAGCACTCAACCCATGCACTCAAATGTACTGTATATAAAGAGTACTATCGTACAGTACCTATGGCCATTCCCACTCCCTGCTGAAAGTGCCGCCCACACGCTCTCGATTACCTCACAGTTACCGCCTGTCAAAAACGCGAACAGTCGACCTGTCATATATCTCACTCACACAAGAATGGAACGCGTTCACCTACACGAACTTAGACTGTGTGCGTAGCAACCAAGTGCAAGCGTACTAAGTTTTAAAATATGTTGCTTACTTAGAATCCGGGTATTCCTTGAACTCAGTTTTAGTTAATTTAATCGGACTGTCAAGACTCCTCCTGTCATCCCATATGATCTGCGGCTTTTTATTCTCCAATGGACGAACGAGTAAAGGCTTTATTGTTGGCGGTGTCAGGACCGGAGACTTGTCGCTATTAGCATCGTATTCGAAGAAATTTTCCGAATTGGATTTTGAAGAATCTGTGAAAGGCAATTAATATGATAATTGATAAGTAAAACTTTAATGCGAAGAACCTATTATATTCCTGGGCCATTTTTTCAAACTTGTCCACCCCATCTTTTTTTTTTGATTTGGATTTTTTTAGTGCTTTCCACTCAGAATCGCGAGTTATTTCAATCCTAATAGGAGAAAAAAAGTGTCCCGTTTGTTTTCCCATTACGTTACCATTTTGTCATACATTTTGTATGTCGGTAACGGAATGGAAGGTCTGAAAAATGTATGGAAATCTTGGGACATTTATTTTCTCCTATCAGGATCGAAAGACCTGGCGAAAAATACCCATGTTACAAAAAAAGTGGGGCGGACCACTTTGAAAAAAATGGCCCTCCTATGGCTCCTATTCCTACCCAGAACTACTAGTTCAACTTCGAACATACGAATATTAGTTGTCCCGCGTGACACTAAAAATCAGCCTAAATAAACCCACATACCTGGTGCAGGCCATCCTGAAAGTTCTCCCGCGAACACCCCGCTCCTAAACCGATTGGGTGGCTCCG
This sequence comes from Leguminivora glycinivorella, assembly GCF_023078275.1. Classification (NCBI taxonomy): domain Eukaryota; kingdom Metazoa; phylum Arthropoda; class Insecta; order Lepidoptera; family Tortricidae; genus Leguminivora; species Leguminivora glycinivorella. The sequence goes on from NC_062980.1 coordinate 7,264,022, forward strand.
TCTCAACGAGATCCTTCTCGCGGTTCTCCATAAACTTCCTGGCGCTGAGGCCGGAGCCTGGGAACCCGGGGTGTTGCGCCAGCTGCCCGAAATATTTGGAGTACTTGTCCGTTGTTGTCGTCTACAATTAAGATTTATAATTATTATGGAAATAATTTTTTTGAATAATTCACAGTTATTTTCATTCGACGCCGTTGACGTTAAGGAAAACTGCTTTTCCGTGATCATGATGCATGCAACTGCGTCGAAATATCGGGAGCTCGGCAAAAATAAAAAAAGGTAATTACGGTCTATATCCCGGTCAATATAAATCAAATTAAGAAGTAGGAAGAATAAAAAGGAGTGTTTTGAAAATGAATGAGAGTTTATATACTATTATTCTTTTTTTATCTTCTACTTGAGCTTCAAGTCTCTTGATGATAAAGTTTAAATGAAGTATTCTAACATGGTCTTTACCGGATGTTATTCTAACATCCAGTTTTAAAAGTTTGAGGAAGGCAGTGTAGTTAATAGGCCTTTACAAATATTTTAACCCTGAACTAAACCGCGAACTTCATTTATTTAATGTTATTATTAACTTCTAACTGATATAATAAGTGAAACAACAATTAATTTGACAGACTTTTCTTAAAACATACCGGAGGATCATTCCTTCTGGCGTTGTGAATTTGAGCATTAGTTTCTATTGCCTTTACTCGAATTGACGGGTCCTCAGGTACCTGAGCGGTAGCCTATAAATAGAAAAACATTTTCCTTATCTATTTTAGGTATGAAGAACGATACATTTAGATACTAAGCTACAGTCTTTGGCTCATCGGCGGAAAGTCGCCAGTCTGTCGGTGTTTTACAGGTTGCACTTCGGGGAGTGTGCTCAAGAGCTACACGAACTTATTCCACCGTCCCCATTCTACCATCAGCAGGGAGCGTACTTTTCGTGCCGATGACATCAATTTGACGTCACGCTCCATATAGGATGATCACAAATTGTTTTATTGTAAATTTTTAATCATTAGTCATTAGTCATTTTAAGTTATGAATTTCTTTGCATGGTAATGAATGCAAGAATGATGATGTGCTTTACGTTAGAGAGGAATTCTCTTTTCTACGTATTTCTTGTAATGTGTTGTTAACAATACTATTTAATTAAATTTATTTATAAAAACAAATAATTTTATTCACGTTTCACATTTAAAGTAGGTATTATTTATGCCACATGTAAATGGACTACTGTATTTGAAGTAATTTGTATCTACACGATTAAAATGACGAAATCACGACTAATGATTAATAATTTACAATAAAACTATTTGGGATCACCCTATACGGAGCGTGACGTCAGATTAATGTCATCGGCATGAAAAGTACGCTCCCTGACTATCAGACTCTTAGACGCACGGCGGTTTCCATCCTTTCTTGGTAGAAATTCCGCGAATTCGCACGAAGCGCTTTGCTTCTTCTATTCTTATGCGCACTGCCAAGGAGTGGAATTCCTTGCCGGCGGCTATATTTCCGAGCTCATATAACCCGGCAACCTTCAAATCAAGGGTGAACAGGCATCTTCTGGACGAGCTCACTCCATCGTAGACCACGTCTTTGCCTTTGGCTAGTCTGTGGTCAAGAGTAAACCCATTCATAATATTAATAAAAAAAGTAAACATGACGACATAACAGTCCCGCTCTAACCTACTAATCTCCTGTTAAAAACAATTGGTTTATTCATCTGAAAAAGGCCTTCCAGTCTAGCGAATGTAACCATCTATTGCGCTACGACAATAAAGCACTTAATGTCTCTCTATCACTATGGAGTATTAAGGATTGTCATGTTGACTCCGCGATCTGATCTTACCAGTTCAATTTTTCGAGCTTCATGGTGTCTTGCTGCTGCTTGAATAACTTTCAATCGTTCCAAAGATCCGCCCGGCATGCTGTCCGCAACCTAGTACAAAAATCGATTTAGGTTATTTTGTAGATTTTTAAATAAGTGTCGATGTCTTTAATTTTTGATGCTGGTTGTCATATGTTTTTAAGAAACACACGGGATGGTGGGGTTAAAATGACTTTACTGCCAATCGATATCGAAAAATATAGCTGCCGAGACGCCTGGCGCGCGATGTCATTAGATATGTCGAGCATCGCTAGCTTTAGTATCGGTTATCTGCACGTAGAATTCGCTTCTTTAGTGCCACCTACCTGTAACCTGCAGTAATCAGTGGACAATACTCTCACCATCGTAATAGACACGACCTTAAAAAAATACACACCGTGAAGGTAAAGCCTGAAGAAGTTCATATTCGTAGACTTCGCGTAGACTTTTTGGGCCGTGCAGATGAACAAGTGAGCCGGTTGAGATTGTTTTTGTATTTGTCTTGTCTTTCTTGTGCCTCTTACTTGTAGAAATCCATCGGTTTTAATGCGATCGTCGTCGTTGTGCTGTTTGGTGGCGCAAGGGGTTCATATCTTTGCGCAAGCTCTTCAGGCAAATGAAGTGAGTCGCATGACTCGCATGAGACCGCCTTTGTACTTATATTTGTCTTTCTCTAATGATTCCAATGGGTTACCCTCATCTGGCAGAATAATTTTAGTCCGAAACACACTTCGCATAACATGTTTCGCAGAAACAGTTTCGGTCGAATGGTAATTTTGCAGAAAACTTAGTTGGCATTATTACTACCACGTATAAAATACATTTGGCAGAATATTGTTTTATAGAACATTACTTCGGTCGACTTTGGTTTAGCATAATTGTATGTACCTACCATAATAATCTTGTAGCATAATATTACATTAGCAGAATTATTACTCGCTATCAGAAAAGAAAAACTGCCCCAGAGTCACCCTTTAGGTACGACGACGAGCGAAGCGAGGAGGAGTGTTAGGTATCTTGCATCCCCAACACATCCAACTCGCTATCAAATAGCAAATTACAACTTTATGCCGCCTAAATATTATGCAAAAATATTATCTGCAAATGTATTGTTCGACTAGAAGACTATTATGCTCATCAACATTATGACAACAGACGATTCGGTATGACAAAAATCCGCGAAATGATTTGTGCCAAAGCATATTCTGCGTAAGGTGTTTCTGCCAAACTTGACTTCTGCCAAGAACTATTATACGAATGAAATATATGCGTAAAAAGTTTCTGCCAGATAGTGAACCGATTCCAATACCACTAACCTGCAGCAATCCATCGACAATACCGGTAGTGGTCGTCTGACTAGTAGTGTAAGGTGGCGCAGGCGGCTCATATCTTCGCCCAGACTCTTCAGGCCGCCCAGATGAAGAAGTGAGTCGCATGAGACCGCCTTCGTATTTGCTTTGGTCCTCCGACTCGAATAAGGAGTTCGAGCGACGGCCGGAGGTCTCAACAGGCTGCTCGCCTACGACTCCGGGTGACAGTCTCACTATGACGAATACAATCAATGTTAGGAGCAATAATTGTTGGACGATTTATTAATTTGTTACATAATTAATTCAAATACAGTAACTGTATTAATACAACACACTATACATCTTTAAATTAGCTTAACCCATAAACAGTTTCCTCCGTTTTCATGTGGCCGAAGCAGTAAAATCAACACTTATGATAAGAAAGCTCTAGAAAAAATACTTATTAATGTGTAAGAAAAGAGGCTCGATGACCGGTCTCACATATTAGATTAATAACGGCCCTGTCTTTAAACTGTGTACCTATTTCAATAGTTAGGTATATAACTGTTGCCTCCCATAACATGAGCTTCTTTGAGATTTCTGTGAGATTTGGTCAATTTGTTTCACAATTTTCAATATTGTTTTTAACTCATTCTGGTCCAGAAGCTAGACCTTGAATCAAGTATCATACATGCGTTGCTGGCAGTGAATATGTTACTTATAAATATGTACTTATTTAATTAATGTAAGTATTGAAAACTCCACGTACTGCCATTGCTGTCCTTGAGAGAGATTCTGGGTGCCTCTCCACCCGCCGATCGTCGCCAGTCGAAGTCGTCGGCTATTTCGTCGTCGTACACACCTCGCTTGATGTACACGGAGATGTTGGTCTCTGAAATAGAATTATAAAATTTTAATAACAGGAAGCTGATCGCGGAATCTGGCGTGCTCTTGTTTTGGAAGCCAAGACACTCCTTGCGTCTCTAAGTAAAAAATATCTCGGATACGGCGCTGATAGCCCGGCGATGGCTTTTTCTGCAGCCCTGAACCGGTAGTTTGGGCTCTACCCCGCTGCAGATGGCACTCTAGGTTAGGTGTTTAATAATTATTTGTATATCCATATTTTAAAAACATTTATCACGATTTTCGTGCAGAACGCAAACCTTAAAACGAAGGTTTTAGTATTCTATGAGGTAGTGTAGTGACCACAGTCATTGCAATTCAACTATTAAAGGCATAGGTAGTTTCGGATCATCCGAATATACATCGTACCGCTCGAATCATTTCTATTTCCCAAACTAATCAAACGCATGCCGCAAATCAACTGCATGGGTTTGTATTCTGGCATGGAACGTAGAACGTTGCCGGAAAACCATAAAGCATTCACTATGCATTCCGTAGGTACGAAATCGTTTCACGAAAGCTATATTCAATGGAATAAACGAAATGGAATGTGTACCTAAGTCACTACTCTGAAAAATCTTGTATCGTCTTTTGTCAATGAAAACACAGAAATACTAACTACACATTTTATTTTTGAGTCGCCAGCAACATGCTAAGATGAGACCATTTTGTGGCACTGTTTACTTCGGATCAGTTCGGAAGAGTTCTAATCCATTTCCATAGTTTTATTTCATGCGTCTACCTTTAAGATCGATGTACTCAGCTAACGAGTAGTTGTAACCCATGGCAACGCCGGCCAGTGAGGCTGTGAGCAGCAGGCAGCAGACAGACGAGCTGATGAGGCACGCCATGATGAACACCACGAGTCTGAAAAATGGTTCATTTCTCATGCTTTGAAAGCTGGGTATGTTGTTCTAAAAAGCGTGCCAGAAACAGTTACATTACTGCACTTGTATGTAATGATATTATATTGGTTATCGTCGTTGTTAAGTGCTTACGAATAAAAATATTTCTATTCTTTTCTATTCTATTTACTATTGTCTTACACACCTGTGGGAGGCATCGAAGCACCAGGCCATCCACGTGAATATGCAGCACATTGTGATAGCATGTCATTAATACCAATTAGATCTGCAAAAAAATATTATATAAAATTCATGTGTACATCAATGTACTTCATATGATTCAAAATGTTTTATTATTTATTATTTGCTAATGCACAGGCAGCTTAAAGCTGATACGTGCACGTCAATGTCCTGATGCACTTGTGTTTTGTCCATTCAATAAATATTTGTCGAGTCTGTTTTTAAAAGAGTTCACTGTAGGTGCACTGATTACGGTTTCGGGCAAACTGTTCCACACTCTCACTACGCGGTTAGATAAGAAGTGACGTCTAGGGTTGCTACTACTCTGTGTCCGTGTCAACTTCAGGGAATGTCCTCTCAATCTGTCACACACACTCCGAGTGAAAATGTCACTTAATGAAGGTACATTATAGTGTCCTGTGAGTATTTTGTACGTTTCTATTAAGTCGCCGCGTTGTCTTCGTTGCTCCAAGGTTGTCAGACCCAATTCTTTTAACCTGTCTTCATAAGGTTGGTTGCGAAGAGATGGTACCAGTTTTGTTGCCCTTCTTTGGATTTTTTCAATCAGACTAATATCTTTTCGAAAATATGGATTCCAAATTTGGAACGCATATTCCAGCAATGGTCTTACGTACGTCTTGTAGATTCTAATAAAGAGCTTCTTGTCCATATAGCGAAAGGCTTTTCTAATCATGTATAACATAGAGTTGGCCTTTTTGGTAAGCTGTAATATGTGTTCTTCCCATTTTAAGTTATTAGTTATAATGACACCAAGATCTCGCTGAGAAGTAACTCTCTCCAAACTTTTAGAGTCAATACAATACGTATGCTCAGGGTTGTTTTTACCTATGTGGAGTACAGTGCACTTTTCCGCATTGAGAGTTATTAGCCAATCTTTAGTCCATTGTACAATACGGTCTAAGTCCTGCTGTATGATGTTGTGGCTGATAAGCGGGTTTCCCATGATCTTTGTATCATCAGCAAACAAAAACAAATCTGACTCTACAACTTGTCTGAGATCTGTCAAGAAAAAAATACCCAGAATATTTCCAGAAGAAAATACTAAAGCCTTCGCCACACCACACATAAAGCGTTTTGATAGCGTAGCGCTAGCAGAGCGTTAGCGGAGCGCAATGATAGCGGTGCGCCGGACGAACGCTGGCGGTCCGCTCGCAATCCGCGCGCATTCCGCTCGCAATCCGCGCTCGTTAGTTCTCGCCGGCGTCCGCTGGGCGCGACGCCAGCGTTCGTCCGGCGCACCGCTATCAATGCGCTCCGCTAACGCTCCGCCTACACTCTTAAAACGCGCATGTGTGAACAAGCTTTAAATGTAGCTATACCAAGCATAGTTCTCAGCCATTGGACCGTCTCGCCAGTCTTAAACTATTATTTAATTTACAACGTTTACTTAAAAAACCGAAGAATGGAAGCAAATGTAGATAAACTGTGGGAAATATTAAATTAAAACGGTACAATTGCGTAACCCTTGCGTTCACTTGTATGAAAGATGTGAAACGAATGCACGTAAAGGAGATGACGTCCGATAGAGAGATATGGCAAAAATAAACGCTACGCCGACCCCAAGCAAATGGGATGGGGGAAAGCGAATTATGTCTGTACCTTTTAAATCCTCGAGCCTGGAAATAACACGGCAAGAGATATTCGTCAAAGGGCTTTTGTCCGAACTTCGCGCATAGCATTCTCTTTCAGAAACACTAGCGTGAAAGGCGGCGCGAATCTTGAAGTCATGTCTACGTTCTGTTTGGTGCCATAGCGTGGCAGTTTACGGCGTGTAATTTTATTATTTATTGGTGGATTATTTAGGACCTCTACATGTCATCAGTCAGTCAAGGCAATGACGCTGTCATGTACCATAATCTAAATTAAGTTTATGAAATACTCCAATGAAGGTCTTATTAAATATATACTACCTCACTTTCTATATTGGCTAAAGCTGCCTTGACACCAACTTCGTACACATATTTAAAGCCAGAAATATACTCTGTCAACCAAGTCTGTCAGTAAATAAGAACAAAGAAAACTATATGCATCTTTTTCTTTAGGGTGCTAGAGAAAAGGATACCTATAGTTTTCTTAGTTCTTATTTACTGACAAACTTGTTTGACAGAATATATATGACTACTAGCTTTTGCCTGCGGCTTCGCTCCCGTTAAATTCGAAAATTGCGGAATGCTCCATACAAATTTCCGACCCCTATTTTAGGGAATTGGGGGGTTAGAAAGAGACATAAAGTAGCCTATGTCACTCTCCATCCCTTCAACTATCTCTACTTAAAAAATCATGTCAATTCGTCGCTCCGTTTTGACGTGAAAGACGGACAAACAAACAGATACACACACTTTCCCGTTTATAATATTAAGTATGGAAGTATGGATTGTCAAGAGGGCGCTGTTTTTCCTATGTATGCGGTGACAGTTCTGAATAGTATGAAGAAAGTAGTTCTAATGAAATTCCGCAACATGGCGCGCAGTCATATATTTCTGCCGGTGTACCATGCTTCCAATTTTATCACTTATCTATGTGGATAGAGTATTCGTCACGCTTTGGCAAATATGTCAGTGTGAGAGTGACAGATGTCTTAGCCACGTGGATAAGTGATAAAATTGGAAGCATGATACGCCGGTCGGACAGGCTATATAATTAAAAAATAAAAAAAAAAACATTCGGCGAAGATTCGTGATGTCGTTTCTTTCATCTTCTCAAGGGGCAACAAAAATTGCTAACAAGTAAACTGCAACTGCAACTTAGCTTGCTATAATTTTATCCCATCCCTGCCGGCGTATCATGCTTCCAATTTTATCACTTATCCACGTAGCTAAGACATCTGTCACTCTCACACTGACATATTTGCCAAAGCGTGACGAATACTCTATCCACATAGATAAGTGATAAAATTGGAAGCATGGTACACCGGTTTTTTACACATTCCACTGAGTAACATTTTTTATTCTTGACTGAAACTTCTTCTTCCCATATATTTATTTACCTATAAAAATGTCCAACCAAATGCCATACCCATATCACCACGTCCAAAGCCCAGAATCTGCATAAGCTCGCCGTACCTGAGAGCAAAGTAGGTCTGCACTATTAATAAAAGTGTTCAGAATAAATGCGTGAATTAGTAATATTGTTATTCAATTGAAATTGAAACTTATGAATGTATAATTTATAAAAGCCAAGTTAGCTTAATTACTTTAGCCTATTTAAGAACCGGGAAAGAACCGGGAGTTCCGGTTCCAGCCCCAGTCAGAACCGGGAAATGAAATTCTTGGAACCGCCCTGGTTCTGCATGCCCTAGTCACCTCAACCAGATGCTTCGCGATTTCTGTAAAAAACTTGTTCGCGCTGGGACCCATTTTTTCTTACATTGAATTAAGATTAAAATTTCTCCAACTTGAAATTGACTTATAAAAATACTAGCTTTTGTCCGCGGCTTCGCTCGCGTTAGAAAGAGACAAAAAGTAGCCTATGTCTCCATCCGTTCAACTGTCTCCACTTAAAAAATGACGTTAACTCGTCGCTCCGTTTTCCGTGACAGACGGACAAGCAAACAGACTCACACACGTTCCCATTTATAATATTAAGAATGGATACCTAGCATACCTGTGAGCGAAGTAGGTCGGCACTATTAGTGAAAGTTTGCGGCACAGATGCAAGATGTGTGTCAACAAGCGCTCCTAATGCGACTACTTGCGCTAGGAGGGCTCAACTTGCCACGTTCAATATCCTGTTTATCTTGTGGTGCAACAATGTGCATACTAGAATTTTCAAATATTACAAAGTTTTCTTGAAATGTTTTAGGAAGTTTCGGTCGCACTTAAAAAGTTGTTAGACCGTGACAGACCCCGTAGCCGAATGACATTTCTGCGACGCGACACGAAATCGAAACACCGCAAAAAGGTAGTCTGGCTCGTCGCGCCAATACGCAAACATGATGGAGAAAGATACGAAAGAGATATTATCGAGAGCGTTTCTTGAGCGTTTGTGCATTCGGCTACGCACACAGGTATGCTCAACCGCCCACTGTTGATTAAGTATAAAGCATTAAGAAAATAAATACTAGTATTCGTGTAATTACCCATTTTACTCTCTAGTAACAAAACTGAAGTACCTAAGCAAAAATTCTAAATAACACGAATAACAGCAAGCAAAGACATTGTTCGTTACGTACTTAAAGCTATTATTATAAGCTTGAAGGCAAACGTAAATAAGAAAATGTCGAGAGCAGCTAAGTTTTATGAAGATCCGACGAAGCGTAAAACCCATCTTAAGTAAATCTTGAACCCGTTATGTAAAATAAACAGCTTATTTTACGTATGGATAATACATACTCGACTAAATAGACTTATTTATTTATGCATTCTCTACCGGTCAACTATAGGTACACATAATAAGTTACGGTCGTCGAGTATGTAACAAAAATGGTAAGAAACGTGGTTTTGTCTGAAAAGGCTGAATTTTGCGCATAAATTTAGTCGAGGCTACGAGCGTAGCCAATAATGAGCGCACTTTTTACTCGCTCCAGAGACCCCCACCAAGCATGACAACACTCCAGTTATTTGTCTATAGAGTAGGTGTCTACCTACACAAAAACTCTTTATTTTGGCGTGGCTGCTGTTTCGATAAGTGTTATTGTTATTGACTAAGTTATCGTAGATGTTGCTACACATAATCAGCCGGTAGTGACCCTGCCTGCTGCCGCGGTCCCGGGTTCGAATCCCGGTAAGGGCATTTATTTGTGTGATGGGCACAGATATTTTTTGTTTCTGAGTCATGGATGTGTATTTATATATTATATATATCGCTGTCTGAGTACCCACAAGTCCCACAACACAAGCCTTCTTGAGCTTATACCGTGGGCCTCAGTCAATCTGTGTAAGAATGTCTTATAATATTTATTTATTTATTTTATTTATTTATTTATAATGTTCACAACTACATTCGGTCAGGCTATCAACCAATTCAAGATTCACACATTTTTTTTTCTCTTTCAGTTTCGATCAGTAAATCATAAAGGTTACTCAGAAAGGCCAGTCTTTTCCACCAAGATACACTATTCTAAGTTGTACTGTAAGTAATATAAGGTGGAATATACACTGGTATCTAACCCTCGCGACACAGACGAGTGCGGCCATTATGAAATATTCAGGAAAGTGCCCTTGTGTTGTAATGGTCTAATGTCGGTCTTTGGATAACTACTAACCAAATGTGGCCAGACCGTCGGGTATAGCTGTTTGGTACAATGGAAAGCTTTGAAAAATGTTTGCTTTGGTTTTCATGGGATTACTGACTACTAGTAGTAGTAGTAGTAGTAGTGTAAGTTATAATTTATTATTATCTAACCTAGAATCCGTTTCCTGCGCCGTTTGTACTGTATGCCTACCATCTCCAATTCTCCCTCAATTGCTCAAAGGTTAACTGGAAGAGATCCCTTAAAGGGATAAGTTCGCCTTTGTACTTATAATAAGCTCTTTTTCCTGTGTGTTGTATTATTTTCTGGTACAATAAAGTGTTTTACTACTACTACTACTACTACTACTACTACTACTAGTACTTTCTACAGTAACGTAACCTTGTTGTGGTTGTCTTAGAAAGCACATATTTTTGAAACGTTGGTTTGTAAATATATTTTCAGTCTTTGCAGAGTCAATTGCATGTAGATTATACACTGTACTAAGTATATTATGTCAACAAAATATCGCATCTCGTAGTAAAATAATTAAAATCTTTCTCGAATCAATAATACAAATACCGGTGTACCCTTAACACTCAAGATCTCTTCTACACGTTGGGATGGGTTCCGTGCACGCCTACCAAAGGTCCCGAACACATTGTTCCTTCCAATGATGATTTATACAATCTCCATACCTACTAAGAATCGTACTTCCGCTTTTTATCGCCATCTATTAAATACTATCATAACTACACTGATGATGCCTACATTTTTTTTTCAAAATGTGTATTGACGTGATATCACGATATTGAAATAAAGAAGCATGTCATTTCTTCTTACAAAAAATAAAAACACGCAGAAATATTTGGGGAGAATATAATTTTGACCACTTCCAGGCTGCGAAACAGCGCCACCTAGTTTTAAGCCTAAAAACCATTTCAGGGGTACGCTTTTCTGTTCTTGGTTCCTCCATAGCAAAGACATCAATTTCTCAATAATTAATTCACAAATTCAGTTATTTTTTCCGTGTTTTACATCATACATTTAGTCATCGCCTTTCATTTGCACCACATAAGCATGTTAAGGTCATGTGCTACGATTTTCCCTCATACGAGTACATACATGCTCGTGGTTAATAAATTAGGTACCCGAGCTACCTTTTATTAAGGTCAGAGAAAATAATGTCAATGAGTATGTTTTCTTAAGTAGTCCTAATGGAAGGGTGAATTTAAGAAAGGACTAAGTTTATAACATATTTACCTTTTGGTTTGAGATTATTCTTCACTATTTAATGAGTCTGATTCAAAATACAAAGCCTTAGATGAAAAGCTGATAAGTTATGAGGTTCCGGAGCATCACCGAAAGGAGGAGGCAGCTTTACTATAAATGTAAGTTATAACTAAATGTGCCTTTCCCTCCTTTTAGTCATCGATCGACAATTGTCATGAACAATTGAACAGTAGTAAGGTAACTGCACCTAAGACCAATTGTTATTTATATTTATCGCGTTTTAATTTTTAAAAGTATGTCATTTTGAAAGTAGGAAGGTTTAAGGATTGGGCCATCTTAATAAATTTTCAATACCTAGTTAGTTACTATACTAATGCATTATGAAAACCTGGCTCGACAACCTTAAGCAGAAAAGGCTTCGCTCCGGAGCTCCTCCTCCTCTTAACTCGCGTTTCACCTGTGACAGATGTGGCAAAAGGTGTCGGGCTGCCATCGGACTACTAAGCTACCAACGACGATGTACCGGCACCACAGAATAAAATCACTTCAATAATCATCTGCTAAGATGTCGTGGCCGGGCTGGCAACACTGCCATTGCGAACATCATATTACGGTTGCTCCGACAATAAAAATAAAATAATGCGGAAATAAGTGCTGTGGACTATGTGAAGTGCTAAAATAACGCGAATTAGGACTAACAATTTATCCAGGACAAATAAAAACAGTGCTAAAACTCCATAAAGTGAAGAAAAAGTCTTATCATTGTGTGGCGGCGTCTGCCGTCAAACATACAAAGGAGGATTGTTTCGTGCATATAAACAAAGTGCAGCGTAAAAATATTATTCTACATAGACATTACCACTAATAAATCGAAAAACCGGCATTAACAAAACAGTGCGAAAATACTAACCTCGAAAATAAATTTCGATCTGTGAAAACGATCAGTCATACCGCCATTACGAGACCTGTGCTGCCATCTATCGGCAAATCTGAACACTACGATTTGTCACCTACAAAACGTCAAAATGACAGACGTCAACCTCGAAACACTAGAGAATCTCATTAAGGGTTTAAGAATAGATCTGAAAAAAGACTTACAAGAATCACTGAACGACACAGAGACCAAACTTTCAAAGAATATAAAGGAACTAAATGAAAAATTGCAAGATACGTTTACAAACATCCGAAAAGATATAGAAAATGTCAAAGAAACAAACACGAATCTTGACAACAAAATGTGTGATATTGAGAGACAAATACGGAAAAGAAATATAGTGTTCTTCGGAGTGGAAGAAGCCGAAAACACATATGAAGAGCTGGAGAAAAATATTATTTCAATAATCACAGAAACCGTGAAAGTTGACTGTAATCATCTAGATCTGGAGATAGTGCGTAGAATAGGAAGAAAAACTGAAAATAAAATAAGACCAGTGAAAGTAACTCTCACAACATTCGGCAAGAAAATATATATTATGAAGAATAGTAGAAATTTAAAACAGACAAATATGTATATTAAAGAAGATTTTACCCCACAAGTACTTGAAACCCGCAAATTACTTCAAGACCAACTACAAAAGGCTAGAAAAGAAGGTAAAAAAGCTTTTATACGCCACGACAAATTAATTATCAAAGAACCAGATAACAAGCAACAGACAGATAGAAAAAACTCCCCTCGAAACTCAAAAAAAGGGAGTTAGAAGTAACCCCGCCAAACCAGGTAGGAAGTTCTTATCACAGACAGGAGAGCTCGAAGAGGCAAGTAGCCAAAAAGAACAGAACACAACTAGAGAACCAAAACACCATACTTAGCTATATGAAGAATACTGAGAATGGTCCGCACAACCGTTCACCTTCAGTGACATCCATAGAAGATAGCGAGACATAGCAATTACCAAGGCCTCCTTCAAAGACACTAGCCCAAAAACCAAAATCAATACAACATTTAAAATCAAGTTCAGAAAACAACCCTCCCCCAATACGGCTGGTCACCGCGGGGGCAGTAGACTTCAACCCTTCAAAGCAAAATAATCCAAGCTGCCACATGATTACACAAAGTACAAACAAAACTAAATTAGAAGAAAATAGCAATCAAATGGCAAAACACAAACAAAAACAAATACTATATGTGACAACTTACAACGTCCGGACACTGTCATCTCACGAGCGACTAATAGAATTAATAGAAGCATTTAAATCAATAAAATATGATATTATGGGAATAGCAGAAATGCGACGTTTGGGAACAGAAATCCAAGAATACAAAGATTTCTTACTCTGCTATTCAGGCCAAACACCAGGAAAATATGGAGTGGGCTTCCTAATAAAAAAATCATATAAACAGAATATCGAAAGCTTCGTGGGACTAACAGAGCGCGTTGCCCTCTTAAACCTCAAGTTTGAAACACACAACATATCTATCATTCAGGTTTATGCCCCTACTGAAGCAGCCACAGATGAAGAAATCACTTGTTTTTACAATACTGTCACTCAAGCCATAGGAAGAGCCCACAGAGACTATATAATAATGGGAGACTTTAACGCAAAAATAGGGCACCCGAAGCAAAATGAATATCTGGCGATGAAACAGTATGGGTATGGTGACAGGAATGAGCGAGGACAAGCCTTGATTGATTTTGCTATGGAAAATAAACTACAAATACTTAACACCTTTTTTAAGAAAAAATCAACCCGGAGATGGACATGGCGCTCACCAAATGGCCAGTATTATAACGAGATAGACTATATTCTATCTAACTGCCACAACATGTTCCAGAACATTGAAGTACTAAGTGTAAATTTTCCTTCAGATCATCGGCCTGTCCGAGCAAGTATAACACTTACAAATACCAAGAAATGCAGAACCAGCTTTAGAAATAACTCAATTACAACACTGAAAACGGATGAAGAAACAAACGAATATAGAAAACTACTAGCAACCTATGTAAACAATCGGCAAGAAACGAAATGTGTCCAGAAACAGTATGACATGCTAAATGATGCAATTACTCTAAGCCTTAGAGAAGCTCGCTCAGTAAATTCCAATCAAAGGGAGCATGGAGTATTATCAGAACGTACATTAAAACTTATGGACAGAAGAAGAATGCTACATAAAACCAAAAACAAATCACGCAGTGAAAAAAATGAACTCCGTGCCTTATACAAGCTAATCAGTAAGTACATCAAGAAGGACTATACAGAGTACAGGAAGAACACCCTCATGAAGCATATAATGCAGGCAGGAAGTACTAAAAAGGCATTCAAAGACCTAACACAAAACAAAACATGGATCGGAGAACTGCATTCTTTGGGAAAGTCATCGCACAACCGAATTGACATTATAGAAGTAGCAACTACATTTTATAGAGACTTGTATAGTGAAAAAACCGATAAAAACTATACAAATAATATTATATCTACATTCATATCACAAAATTTGAAGAAAAAATTGGAACCTATCTCTGAAACTGAAGTAACAAATGCTATAAGAAGCCTTAAAAGAGACAAGAGCCCAGGCGCAGATCAAATCAGCAATGAAGCTCTCAAAGCTGCAGGGGATATCTTAGCTATACCTATATCCATATAAAGTCATATTATTCAATAATTTTATAATTGAAACCGCTGCAACCTACCATTTCAATGGACAGAATCAATGAAGCTCTCAAATAATCCTAATATACAATATTATTTAATAATATAATTGAAAGCAATACCAAATGGAGATCAAATATAATCCTACAAGAAAGGAGAAAAACATCTCAAATTATCGGCCGATAAGTCTGCTACCTGCAATGTACAAACTTTTTCATCAATTGTCAATCATAGAATAAGTGCCACATTAGAAAACAATCAACCAGTAGAACAGGCAGGCTTCAGAAAGGGCTTCTCAACCATCGACCATATACACAGCTTAGAACAATTAATTGAAAAATTTCAGGAAAAACAAAGAAGTCTCTATATTGCCTACATTGACTACCAGAAAGCTTTTGATACAATATCACATAAATGTATATGGGAAACTCTAGAAAGCCAAGGAATAGAGCAACAATACATAGAAGTCATCAAAAATCTATATAAAAACAGCACAGGTAGAGTGAAATTAGAAACTATTGGCCCTCGCTTCCCTATCAAAAGAGGTGTAAGACAGGGTGACCCTATGTCCCCAAAACTGTTTATAGCAATCCTAGAAACTGTATTCAGACAACTAGACTGGAAGAACAAAGGAATATATATAAATGGCACATACCTAAACCACCTTCGTTTTGCAGACGATCTGGTAATACTAGCAGAGACAAGCTCACAACTACAATATATGATTACCTCGCTACATTCAGCCAGCGTCCAAGTGGGACTAGAAATGAACCTTTCAAAAACTATGGTAATGACAAATGGAACTGAGAGAACCATAACAGTAGGTAATGAACCACTGACTTACACAAAACAATACATATATTTAGGAAAACAGATAAGTTTCAATAAGATGAACAACTACTTAGAAATTGAAAGAAGAACACAACGGACCTGGAACAAGTACTGGCAACTCAAAGAAGTATTCAAGAGCAATATGCCTGTCAGATTGAAGACTAAAGTCATGAACAGCTGCCTCCTACCCTGTCTGACATATGGCTGCCAGACATGGAAGTTTACACAAAAAGATATGGAAAAAATAAGAACTTGCCAAAGAGGAATGGAGCGCAGTATGCTTAACATCAAGAGGATACAAAAAATCAATCACATAAAGATAAGACAGTACACAAAAAGCATAGATGCTCTCAGCTACGCCAAAAAACTTAAATGGAGGTGGGCGGGCCATATAGCTCGTATCCAAGATAGACGCTGGACACTAAGGCTAACGTCATGGAAGGGCCCCCAAGGAAAAAGAGGTAGCGGGAGACCCACTACGAGATGGCAACACGACATCACCAAAACTGCCGGGCCAAATTGGATACAAGTGGCCAAGGATAGAGATACATGGAAGGCTTTGGAGGAGGCCTTCACCTGTGAAAACGGGGTTCTTGAATAATTTAATAGTAACTTACATTAATACAAATTAGCAGATAAGAAAACTTGTAAAAAATTCAAGAAATAAAAGGCTTTTTATTTTTATTTTTATTTTATTTATAAGATGTCGTGGCCAATGATGATGATGGTGAAATGATACAAAAACATTCATAAATTAAAATCCTTTGTAGTATGTAGGTACATAAAGTCTGACCAAAAAGTAGAAATTAAAAAGTGGCAACATTGTATGTAGTGTCATTTCAAATCAATACATAATATGTGTGAGAAAACGGGACGACACTACGATGTTGCCATTTTTAGGGTTCCGTAGTCAACTAGGAACCCTTATAGTTTCGCCATGTCTGTCTGTCCGTCCGTCCGTCCGTCCGTCCGTCCGTCCGTCCGTCCGTCCGTCCGTCCGTCCGTCCGCGGATAATCTCAGTAACCGTAAGCACTAGAAAGCTGAAATTTGGTACCAATATGTATATTAATCACGCCAACAAAGTGCAAAACTAAAAAATGGGTAAAAAAATGTTTTATTAGGGTACCCCCCCTACATGCAAAGTGGGGGCTGATATTTTTTTTCATTCCAACCCCAACGTGTGATATATTGTTGGATAGGTATTTAAAAATAAATAAGGGTTTACTAAAATCATTTTTTGATAATATTAATAGTTTCGGAAATAATCGCTCTTAAAGGAAAAAAAAGTGCGTCCCCCCCCTCTAACTTTTGAACCATATGTTTAAAAAATATGAAAAAATTCACCAAAGTAGAACTTTGTAAAGACTTTCTAGGAAAATTGTTTTGAACTTGATAGGTTCAGTAGTTTTTGAGAAAAATACGAAAAACTACGGAACCCTACACTGAGCGTGGCCCGACACGCTCTTGGCCGGTTTTTAATTTCTACTCTTTTTGGTCAGAGTGTACGTACATGCATATTCCATCAACCCTTTAACCACCGAGACATTCCGATCCAGAAACCGTTTGACGTAGGATAACGAGCGACCTCACATCATTAACCTGCTTTGTCCCATCCGCACGTAACTCCTTGTTTTGCTTCCATTCGGTCTCAGCCCAAATCCTTGTCTTCATTTCAAATACGATCTTTGCGGCATTTCAGTGGGATAATGGATGTAATGATAACTAACAGTCAATTTTACATTTTGAATACATTTGTGTAACATATTCATTTGAATAAAAAATTTAATTGTTTACAATATAAGTACATTTAATTAAACGTTAAAGTTAAGGCCGGACTATAAATAAAATTAATTCTCAAGCAGGGTTAGCACAATTTACGGGACAATATCTCGACGCGGCATATATCACATGTCTTTTCTAATTTATTGATGTCATAAAGTGACGACAGTCTGTGTCGCGCCACTACAAAACAACTATAGGGAGAGCTACCTACAATACTCTAACAAGGCGTAAGCGATTGTGACGTTGGCTATTGATGGAAATTAATTTTGTTAAAACTTTATCAAGGAAATAAAACAATTCTTCATTTTCATTTTATTTCATTTCAAGGATAGGATAGCCCTGCAAAGAGTAGGGTAAACTCGCCTCATTCGGTGACACGCCTAATTCGGTGATACAAGCTTTGAAGCACTATTTCTGAAACACATCATCAAAAGATCTTTTTTATTTTAGAATTCTACTTACTTACTTCTTTCCTTTAAATTAAATTGGAGTTTAACCCTTAAATGCATGAATTTTTCTTTTAAAGAGATATTGAAATATGTGATAGACAATGATTTTCTGATTCTGGGAAAAATAATAAAAAAAATATTTAAGATCGATTTTTATACTAAATCAGTGTGAGAAGTTAACCCTTTACCAGGCGAAGGTATGTATTCCTCCCACACCTTATATCGGTTACCGTAGTCAGGTTTTAACTCCAAACCTCCTACAAAATATTTTGTGAATCCCTGAAAATAGTATTTTATGATCTACATTCACAACACGCTTCTAAATCGCGTAATATATCTTTGGCAGTCGTTTAAATTCACTTGAACGCTAATTTCAGTAAACTACGGAGAAATTCGAACACTTTCCTTAATTTCTATGAAACAGAAGTACATAGGTCGAACAATTTTTTGACATTTTGTAGATTTTGAGTGTTGAAAGGTAATGTAATCGTAAACATTGCTAAATATTTACGCATTATTGTGTATGACCAGAATTAGGATGTGGGTTGACATTATCCCATGGCCTTATTAGAGTTTAACTGTGTGGGAGCTATTCTTCCCATGGCCCAGTAAATTGTCTTGTCATGTCATAAAAACTCACGTTAGTAATAAAACTGTTTTTATAAAACTATAAAATCTCCTTTTAAAGACTTTTCCTGAAAAATTTCTTCTTGAAGATAGTATCATAAAATTTAATAATTGTGTTGCTTTTAACCAAAAAATAATGAGGTAAGTATTTATCCCATTGCCTGTCTAGGTGTGAGACTGTGTTACATATATATATATATATCATAGTTACAAAAAATAAATACGTACCGAGAATGCCTTTAAACGAAAACTCGTATTTTTGATAAACCCTG
This sequence comes from Leguminivora glycinivorella, assembly GCF_023078275.1. Classification (NCBI taxonomy): domain Eukaryota; kingdom Metazoa; phylum Arthropoda; class Insecta; order Lepidoptera; family Tortricidae; genus Leguminivora; species Leguminivora glycinivorella. The sequence continues at coordinate 7,283,137 of NC_062980.1, forward strand.
TATACTTAAAAATAAATAACAAAAACCAAAGAGACTCAAAATCTAATCGGGCCATGGGAATAATAGTTCCCGCACAGGCAAATTCCAGCCAGGCAATGGGATAGAGTCATCCCACATCCTAATTCTGGTCATATCACAAGGACGCAGGAGTATTTTGCAAAATATATGATTATATTACCTGACAATCATTAAGATCATGAAAATACCAAAAAATGGTTCGATATATCTCCTTGTGTTATTCTTAAATTCAGTATAGTGTTCGGATTTGTAAACAAACCACTAATATCACTGGTCAAGTGAATTTAAACGACTGCCAAAGATATATTATGCGATTTAGAAGCGTGTTGTGAATGTAGATCATAAAATACTATTTTCAGGGATTCGCAAAATATTTTGTAGGAGGTTTGGAGTTAAACCTGACTACGGTAACCGATATAAGGTGTGGGAGGAATACATACCTTCGCCTGGTAAAGAATATAATAAGACAAAATCGAGTATGACAGTTAGTTACTTGGCCAGGCGATGGGATAACCGTAACCCACATTTTTATTTCTGGTTTAAAGGAACATCTCCGACTTTCGTAAATGCATTTTTTACAAGGCGTTCAATACGGTTGTAACAGTATATACAGTACGTATGAAAACACGCTAGTTCTTTGGGGCCTGGTAAAGGGTTAAATAGGCCAAATCTTATTTATATACATTTATCGTAATCGGTAAGTTTTATTTTAAAAAAATGACTACTATTAAAAAGGTTAACTATTTGTGAAACCATTATGATAAAATGTTTAAACATAAACTAATTACTAACTCCGAAAAAATCAGCCTAAATCACATACTAAAAATCGCCATAGTCCTGTTTTTTCACACTTTTCCGCCATTTCATCTTAATACTTAAATAATAAATAGTAAATCATTATATTATTTAATTTATTTAATAGTTTATTAAATAATAATTAAGCAATAAATGTGATTTTGGATAGCTACATATCGAGCCACGGGCCATCAAAAATATGATGCATATATACATCACCATGCATTTAAGGGTTAATCGGTTATTTATGAGCAATTCTCAAATTTGCGAAATCGTAAGATCTGCACGGGTAGCATGGTCGCGCGATAGACGATAAAATATCAGGCCGTCCCTATCGCACTATTAGTAAAGTGTGATAGGGACGGCCAGATGTTTTATCATTTATCGCGCGACCATAATTGCCTGCCTGAAATACAAAAGAAAATTAAATAGAGTCCTTGTTGCTATAGCAATTATCAACCCAAGACGATCAAAACGGACATTCAATGCAAAATAAAGCTAGGATGTTACGAAATATACTACAAAGAATGCCAAGACTTAGTGGGTACATATAAAATTCATTTAAAATGATAGGGTTAGGGGGTTAGGTACTTACTTAATAAGTAATACTTAATCCTAACATTTTGAATAAATAGGTATCAGTTAATTCGCCAAGACTTGGCCAGAGTTTATTCAAAATCAGAAATTCAGAAACCGTTTGAAAGATATACCTACTATTGTCCCGGATTTGTAAGTTCAGATTTTTGACATATTTGTTTTGAAGTATGTTGCGATGTGGCTAAGACGTATCGTTTGCCAAATCTAACGATTAATTTCGAATTGGTTGAATCGATTAGGCCCTATGTACAAGGAGGCGCTTAAACAAATATACGATTTCTATCAACTTACTGAAATGTCATTTGAATCGAAATGACAGACTCTGCCACAGCACTAATTTAAAAATAAAAACCGGCCAAGAGCGTGTCGGGCCACGCTCAGTGTAGGGTTCCGTAGTTTTTCGTATTTTTCTCAAAAACTACTGAACCTATCAAGTTCAAAACAATTTTCCTAGAAAGTATTTATAAAGTTCTACTTTTGTGATTTTTTTCATATTTTTTAAACTTATGGTTCAAAAGTTAGAGGGGGGGGACGCACTTTTTTTTCCTTTAGGAGTGATTATTTCCGAAAATATTAATATTATCAAAAAACGGTCTTAGTAAACCCTTATTCATTTTTAAATACCTATCCAACAATATATCACACGTTGGGGTTGGAATGAAAAAAAATATCAGCCCCCACTTTACATGTATGGGGGGTACCCTAATAAAACATTTTTTTCCATTTTTTATTTTTGCACTTTGTTGGCGTGATTGATATACGTATTGGTACCAAATTTCAGCTTTCTAGTGCTTACGGTTACTGAGATTATCCGCGGACGGACGGACGGACGGACGGACGGACAGACAGACATGGCGAAACTATAAGGGTTCCTAGTTGACTACGGAACCCTAAAAATGAATGATAAAGCGACATAATAAGTAAATCCTGCGTGATAAATTACTATCGTAAAATACTCACTAACGCAGATCCGCAAGAATGTAACATGTATTGTGTTAGATTATGTTTAAAGTAAGCGAAATATTGTTTTTAAGTACTTGATTTTTTTAAATATTATTACAGGATTTTATTTAAAATTTCATTAGTTTGCGCTAGTTTACGTATTGTGGACGGTGTCATGTGTCAAAAAGAGGTTCTTACAGCTCTGGGACAATACCTTTGTACGTGGGTGTAAAGGGGTTTTTCCTCGTAACTTGTAAGGATAGCCACTTGTTGCAAGACGGAAGCGCCGCGGAGCGCAGGAACGCCGACGACTACAATATCCGGTGGGGCGCCATTGTTTTATAAAACGATTTGCCTTCAACTTTATTATTTAATTACCAATAAAATGACACAAACATTTTTGAGAATGAATTTTTTTGTTGATAGGTAGGTATCAAGAAAGATTTAATACTGGACTGACAAAGCCCATACAAAAAAGCGTACCCCTGAAATGTACGGGCCTTTTAGACTTAAAACTAGATGGCGCTGTTCGCAGCCTGGAAGTGGCCAATATCATATTTTCCCCAAATATTATTGCGTGTTTATTTTCTTTACATATATTCATATTTCTTTATTTTAAAATTTGTAGGTATCATCAGTGTTGTTATGATAGTATTTAATAGGTGGCGCTAAAAAATCGAGGTACGATTCTTAGTAAGTATGAAGTATGTAAATCCTATATAAATAATCCTTGTTGGTATCAAATTAGAGGTATATGTACTTTGTAAGTTATCCACACGAGTTGATCACGAATGTATTTATTTTGTAAGTGTAAAAAAGATTGACTAATAATTAAATCTAAATTCCAACTAGGTACCACCAGTATAATAGTTTTAGTCAGTAATTTTATTTCTAATTCTTCTAATTTTCCTTCCAGCCAGCAACAGCGTCATCAGTGCTACTCCTCCACCTGGGGACAGTAGGCGCGCTGGCGAGCGGCGCGGCGCTGTGCGCGGGCGGCGGCGCCTGCGCGTGCGGCGCACTGCTGCACGCCCTGCACCCGCTGCAGCTGTGGACTGTATGTGGACTGCACGCCGACCGCGCTGCTGCTATCGCCGCGCCGTTGCACTATGCAGCTATTGTTTCTGCCAAGAAGGTGAGTAACAGTATCTACTAGTTACAACGTCATCAGGCCCCGTAGCCGAATGGCATTTCTCCGACGCCAAACGAAAGCGATACGCCGCTGGCTCTGTCGCGCCAATACGCAAGCGCGATAGAGATAGATATCTACTAGCGCTTCGTTTCGTGAGCGTTTCGTGAGCGATTGTGCCATTCGGCTAGCCACCCTGTGCTACTTCAGCTGGGGACAGCAAGGGTCCGAAGAGTGGCGCAATACTCCACGCGCTGCTGTGGACCGTGTGTGGAATACAACATTTATTTGGCTTTATTTAGTTACACTGATGAAAACAGGAAACACATTTTTATTTTTTATTGGAATATAAATAATTATGAAATAAAACTATGGAAACGGATTAAATCGCGTATAATGAATTTAAAATACATCCCGACGTTTCGAACTCTTTACAGCGTTCGTGGTCAACGGGTGACTGAGGAAAAATTACAATGTGCAAAAGCTACCCACATACAAGAAATATTAACGAACCATGACCACAAATAATATAGATTTCTAAGGCAGGTTCACACACTATTAATAAAGCTAGTTATACAATATTCAAAAAATTTACCATTACTATGTTAAAAAATAATTAACCAATTAATCTACACAAAATTGACAAAGAACCAACTGCAAATGTTATAGTTTTATTTCATGAGTAACTATCGCGGTAACCAAAGACAATATATAAATAATTAATTAACCACAATCATGACGAGAAAAGGTCAGGCAGATGATGAAAATAATTAGAGAGGTTTCAGAGAGCCAAAAGTCCAAGAAAATGTGAAGCCTCTTAAAGGAAAAGCTTGGATATGTTCAAAGAAAATTTAAATGTTTATGTTTTCCTTTGTCACAGCATCAAACATATTTAGTAACACAATATTTTATAGCCGCCTGACATAGTTCAAAAGTCTTTATTTTTCCAGTTGTTGCAACAGGAAACAGGATATTGAAATCCGCGGCGACAAAGCGTAGACTCGGAGCCAATATGAAAAGGCGGGAATCGTTAACTGGTTACTGTCATAACTTAAAACTGGGTCACCGCGCTGCCTTTGTCCAAAGCGATCCAATTTAAATTGCTTGAGCATTCACAGGTCGCTGGTCTATTATCAATAATTCACAGTCTAAATTAAAAGTGTATTGGGTTAGCATTCGAATCGCAGTACGATACGATAGTACTATTTATTATACTGTGGTTTAGACTCCTAGTTTGCAGTTGATGTAGGTAAATATTTAACCTAAAATATTTTGGTTTCAGGTGCTTATAAGTGTGGCAGGAGGGTGGGTGGCGATGGCGGCGCTGCTGGCGCCCATGGCCGTGGCGAAGCCGCCGCTCGTGTACAACGCCGGCATCGGCAGCTGCGCGCCTGACTGCGGCGCCGGCCCCGCCGCGCTCGCGTTCTGCCTCGTATACGCTTTATTAACTTTAGTACTGCCAGTTCTTCTAGTCGTCCTCTGCAGTTTGAAAATTCTTCGTATAGCGCGGTACCATCGACACAGAATCGCGGCCGCCATCTACGAAGTTACACTCTCTGCACAGGTTACCGTCACACACCAACGAAACCCTTTTTCTCCACCGCCGCCGCCCCGACGCCGAGCTCTGTCCGCGGTGCTCCAACCTCTCGGCTCTTTAGCGATACTCTACTTTCCTTACTACTGTGTATTGATATGGCCCGCTGTTACCATTCCACCGCAGCCGGTGGCGGCCATATCGGCGGCCCTGCTCGCGGCCGCTCCGCCTGTCAACAGTATTTTATACGGTATCCGAAGTCGACCGCTTCGAGATTCCCTACGAAACTATAGACGGAAAAGAATGACGAAAAGCGAGGTGACACAGGAGATCCAGGCGAGGACTCCGAGTGCTTGCGGTTCTCGGCGGCCTTCGTTGTCAGCGGGCTCGGGTTCTATTCGACCGCCGACGACGAGACGGCTTTCGGACGCGGCAGCGATGGGCGCGCGAGGATCGGAGAGGCCGGCCCAGCGAGCAGCGTCGTGCAACATGTTGCAGGATCAGGCAAACGAAGAGTTGGCGCGGCCGCGGGCATCGGCTATTCCTATAATCCGCGCACCGCCTCACGTGGTGCTCGGTCGAGCTCTCGGGTTGGAGGAGAATGCGGCTCGGGACCGCCGCCGCCGCAGGTCTCCACGCATCACGGTGACGCGAGCGATGTCGGACGAGAGCGAGTCGCCGACGCGCCGGCCGCTGTGCAGGCAGCAGTCGCGCTCCAGCGGCGCGCTGCTGAGCCAGGTGTACTCGCCCGCCGTGTCGGAGCACATGAGCCTGGACCAGCCGGCCGACGAGCAGCTGCTCCTCTCGTGGCCCCAACACCAACCTCACGTAAACACACACGACGCTTTATAAATGGGTATTAAATTAGAATAGATAGATGTGCGTATAAAGACAATAACTGTGTGTGCGGTTCGAAAATGAGTCAGCTTCGGTGTTTAAAGATATTATTTTTAGTCGCTTTGTACCGGACTCTTCTCGACCCTCCTGACCAAACTGTGACCAAATATAAAGTTTCCTATGACTATTTATTAGGAGTATTGTAGTCGTAATAATTTCTTCTACAGGGTTCCTCCATATCGTTAGCTTTACTACTGAAGTATTACTTTAGTGCGTATTTCTAAAGATTTTATTTTTGAAATATTCCATAGGTTTAGAAAGAGTTTAATGAGATGATTGATATTTATTTTTTTGTCTATTTTGTGACGAAGTCGATGATATTTTTAAGACAAAGTTAGGTACTTACTCAGGTGATCGTGTACGTGTAGTAGCGTGTAGGCCGCTCCAGCTGCTTGCTGCGCCGTCCAGTTAGCTAGTTCTCAGTATCGATTGATACGATATCCAGTCGAGTTTCGAAGGAAGATGCATTGAAAGTTCATAGAATTTCACAATAGTGATGCATCTCGATCGCACGGGGAATCGGGTCAGAGCCTTCGCGACGTACTTATACCTAAGTTGATTTAGTGTTAGACACTCGCTTTACCTCACGTAAGGGTACTCTGTCACTTCGCCCAAGGCTTTAAATAGATTCTGTTTCGCAATCTTGTCGGAAACTATGTATTTTAGAGTAAATTGAAAAATTCAATTCACTTCAAAGACTTTATTTTGTTAAATATTTTGAAAAGGAGGACGGTGATAAAATCTCAGTCTCAATATTGTTATTTTGCGATAGAATATGTTCTTTATCTGTAACGTAGAAATGTATGTCAGTGAAAGATTTAAATATCGTTATGTAATGATAAATGTTTGGTAGATATAAAATATCATTTGTTATTCTAGTCAGAAAGCTGTTGTTTTACGATATCTGTGTTAATTTATAATGTAAGTTAAAATATAAGGTGAAGAATTAAACGCAAAATTATATGTTTCTTTTTTCTTTTGCCTTGCTTGCCATCGATTTCCAGAAAACTTTATGTCACAGCCCCATACATAGCAGTGGCGGCTTTTGAAAATTTTTGATAGGCAACAATGAGCAAAAAGACACCTACCTTAACATTAGGCCTAAAATTGATTACCTACTAGTAAATAGTAGGTACTCAATTTTAGGCAAGCCGGTAGGAATCGGCTTATATGGACCAGCGCTGCTGATTACATAGTTCAATTCCTTATAGTTCTTTTGCTGAAACCACAACCTAAATAATTTACTGAAACCTTCAACAAATTAGGATACTGATAAAATTCTACTCTACCTGTATAACAACGTCTTAAGGTGCTGTTGCACGGGCAACACAATTGCCAGCAATTCGCATACAATTGCCGCGTTTGTTCAATACGCACCAACTAACTATGGAGCAAACGCGGCAATTGTGTTGCCCGTGTAAGTGCGTTTTCACATTATCCGATCCGATATTGGTCCGACATCCGAAATCAGATCGGATAATGTGAAAACGCACTTTTTTTTCCATTGAAATCCTTCTGACATCCCATATCGGATCGGAAAATGTGAAAACGGAACAGCACAGTTACGGTAGCAGCGTTTTGCACATTAGCCGATCAGATATCGGATGTAGGAAGAATCATCATCATTGTCCTTGCGTTATCCCGGCATTTGTCACCAGGCCAGCCTGGGGTTCGGTGTGACAACTAATCCCAAGATTTGGCATAGGCACTAGTTTATACGAAAGCGACTGCCATCTGACCTTCCAAACCAGGAAGGATATCAAAGTCAAATATCAAAGATGGCGTCTCATATATAATTGGTCCTATTAATAACAGGCCTTTGCATCTATAACAGATGATTCAAGCAGCATCCTTGCGACACTTACGTTCGTGGCTGTACAGCCCAATTCGAGAGAGGATCCCTCGTCCGCACACACGGCAGGCGTATGCTCCCCCAGATGGGCGGGGTTTGGAGGCTTGCTTGTGACGCCTCATGCGTTTATCTTTCAAGGAGGAGAACCAGGCACTGCATGGTGTGCTTGTTGGTCCTATTATATAGGATATATTATGGAAACCGCACGGCATCGGACGCGCCCCTGAGAATGATACTTACTAACAATTTTATTACGGTGAGTATCAACAGATAAAAGTTTAAGCAAGTATTAGTAGTTTATTATCCTTAGGGCCGGTTGCATCAAATATCAAATTTCAAATATCAAATTTTTATTGCATATCACGTTACATAATATTAGGTGGAACTTACAAAAGGTGGGTTTACATGTGACACCCTGCAAGGGCACAGCCACAGATGTCATATATACCATAGATCAAGCAAACGTATCTACTTAGCGTGTCAAATGAACTCAGTGAAATCCACTGAGTTGTCCGTCTTTACTCGCAGCTTGCAGCTTTCGGGCGTCAATTTTTGTAAGTTGAAGTCAACCAAAACATAAAAAATGCCTCGTTACGTGATATTCAATTGCAACAACACAAAAATTATGAACAATCAAGAGCCTGAGACATATTTAAAATTACAGGCAAGAATCAACTTCAGTACAAAATTTGACACGCTCGGCCCCCACACAAATATATGAATTTGTTTCTTCTATCTAAATTAAGTTCTGTGGGCACAGCAATATATGCTTAAAATTAACATGCACTTCATTCTTCTAATAAATGTTTATCGTTAAAAAAATCTTAACACTCTTCAGTCTTGTTTATCAAACCGTCTGTCACCGTTAAAGCGTTCGTTAAATTTGATTGTATGGGAAGTTCCATATACGTCTGCTGCGTGACGATGATGTGTCTGTCAAATGTGGTTGATGCAACTGGCCCTTAGTGAATTGTGTCTAGGGAGCCAAGCTACACTTAACGGTTCGGATGGGCGTCTGAATTTATATAATCATCAGCTATAAAATAGTATAATAAAAGGACGACACCATAGTCTATCAGTGCTCTATAAGCTGTGTTATCAGACAGGCAAGCATGGTCGCGCGATAAATGATATAGCGCACTATTTGCGAGTGCAATAGGGACGGCCTGATATTTTATCGTTTATCGCGGGACCATCGGTGCTGCTCATTAAAGTCATGACGTCAGCGTCATGGTGAACTGTCGTGATTGTATGAGTGTGGTGCGTACATTAAATTTACTTACGTAACAGGTAACTTCGTATTCTATCGCTACCTATCTATAATTTTTTCAACAGTGTTTCTCACCACGACCAATGTGACGCGTCACGGAAAATGGGATTATTAAATAATTTGTTAAGCATATGTGAGTGTGTTTAGTAAAACGTCCCACTTTGTCGGTTACCATTAAGGCGATATTTACTTGTATCTTTATATGAATAAACTGACAAAAAGGCTTTATAGCCATCGACAAAGTGGGAGGTTTTCCCGTGCACATTCACATATTTGGAAAAGAACTTGTAAGTAACTAAACTTTATTTTCCCTATTATAAGAACTTATATTAACGGCAAACAAACGGACTACGTTTCTTATAAATGCTAGTAAAATCCCTACATAATATTCAGGTAAGTATACAGTATGTAAACCAACGAAAACCATTTACTGAAGCCTGTTAATATTTAAGTTACACAGAGCAACTTTTACTATGGGACCAACACCCAAAACGCGAAATAAAAATTTACTCTCCCATAGGAAATACTTACTATAAAATAAAACTACCTATGAAACTGTCAGAAGATATTTTCGTGATTTCGGGGTTGATCCCATAGTAAAAGTTTCTCAGTATCACCTGGACATTTACGGGTTACAGTAAATGGTTTTCGTTAGTTTACATACTGTATAACTATCAACTGGGAACTTGACTGTACTTAAAATAAAATATTTTATACCATGCACTAAATAAAGTATCAGATAAATAGGTATAGGTAAAATATGGATAGAAGTTATTTTTATGGTTACTGAGTTATTAAAAAAAATATTAAGGGTCTCTCACACTAATAAATTAATTTATTATGTATGAAAATGATGAAAAATTTATTTTGCGAATTTAACTAAAAGTGATATACAGGGTGGTTCCTGCTAATGGACCTAGCTACGTATCGAATTTAACGGAAAAACACGGTGTATATAAAGTAACTGAATTGACCGTTACGTCACTCAATTCGATCGCATATTAATTCCATGTTAGCAAGACGTTGAATTTGGTTTTGACAGTTCTTAAAAAGAAGCTGATTTGACTAGACCCTTAAGAATAATTATTTAATTTTTTTAGTAACTCAATAACCATAAGAGTTAAGACGCTAGTTTCTTAGAGAAATTAATTGTATTTGATCTAAAGAACCTTCCCTTCAAGTTAACGGAATTCAACAAAAACAGGGTGTATTTGTACCCGACTTATTAAATAGAAATTGGATTAAAAAATAACTTCTATCCATGTTTTTTTTTATAATTATCTGATGCTTTATTTCGTGCATGGTATAAATTATTTTATTTTAACTACAGTCAAGTAATCAAGTTCCCTATTTGTAATTTTTTGGGGCAGTGTCAACATTTGTCGGTTTACCAAATTATAAACCAAGCCGACCTGTCACTGAGCGGTCTCTCTTTAACCTACGTCAATTTAGGAGCACAACTGAGTCAATAAATATGTATCGTAAACTAGAAATGTATATAGTACATTACGATACTAGTGCGGAAAGAGGAAATAAGAAACGAGTGACGATAAATTGTGTTTCAAAGTATTTTAAATCGACATGAGTTACGAATTCCCTCTCCGCGTGTGTATCAACGTACGTCTTTCAGTACACTTTTTTTTAGTCGTATGGCATTTGGAAGTAGGTAAGTACACTATATGGACCTTTGAAATTTTTCATTGTTGCATGTCTATTTGACAACTATTCACAAGTGTTGGCGTAGACACAATTACCTAAAGTTTTAAATAAGTTGCATACACCTATACAATTATACATATGTTTTCATTTGATTGCACCAAATACCTCCTTTTACAGAAAGAAATTACCTAGGACAACTCACTACATAATATATTACTGAAACACTTCCTGATTGCCCCTCACTTCCTGTAGCACAAAATATGATCCTTTCGACTTTAATCAATGAACACTTACCCTAGGAGATCACACACTTACTCGTAGAGCTTACCCATTTCGCCCAAGCCCACTCAATGAGTGAGGTAAACGTCTCAATTTCGAATCGTTAGTGGTCTATAAGTGTAAGGACTGAGTGGACGCTCGGAGCGGAGCGTTCGGCAATTAGCGGTATCTCAAAATCTAAAACATTTGAAAATGGAACAGTCAGAACTTAAGGTATATGTTTGCATTAAAACTTTATTTGGGATACCGCTGATTGCCTTATGAGCAATGATCGGAACTATAGGAGCAAAACTTTAACAAAACCTTAGAGCTGACATGAATTTAAAATAACACCAAGATTATTATTTTCAGATCAATGTTAAATTTGATTCTATACCTGAATCCAAGATTTCTAATACATTACTACAAGGATATTACTAATTTCATGGCTGTAAGTACTCTAAAATGTCCACTTAGCAAATTTTGTTAAAGTTTTGCTCCCATAGTTCCGATCACTGCTTATGAGGGCAGTACGCCTGCCCATGTATACCACGCCCCGCTATCTCACGATCTATATATGAGCATGTCCTTCCAGTGTATGCCCAAACACGGGTACCTACAGTCCTACACTACGTACACCTGCCAGAGTTGTGGTCGTGTTTGTCGCTCCCGTATTGGCTTACACAGCCATGAAAAATGTTGTCGCCCCACGTGACACTGCTTGTATAGTCTGTTATAGACTCGAAGGCCAATGACGATGATGATATGAGCATGCACTGAGGCCGTGGGAGGGTATGGACCGATCTTAGCTTTAGTTAGGTAATTTTTTGCTCCTGCCTCGCCCTCTGGCGTTGCAGCGTGTTCAGATCATAAGCAAAAGAGCCAAAAAAGAATGGCTCAGCTTATAAGCTCATTCTCACAAAAAAAATTACACTTATTTTCTTTTGGAGCGAGCACTATTAGATCAGTGTAAATGTGGCTCGGTCTGTCAGTCTGTGGCATCGTGGCTCCTGAACGAATGAACCTGAGTTAGTCGGGAGTGTTCTTAGCCATGGTTCATGAAAATCGGTCCACAATGTCGGGGGTTTTTTCAAAATTTTAATATTTTGGTTAGGTTATAGATATTGAAATCTCAATAACTTATGGACCTTATGGTAGCGGCTCTGTTTCTTCACGATATGATAGGAGATAAATAGGAAACCAATGTACATTGGATCTTAGGAACATCCGTAGGCGAAGACAATAAAGGGTCTGAGTACGATCGCTGAGTCCACAAATGGGGCCCAGATGAAATCTCACCCTAATAGAGGCTCCTATTAAAGGAAACTGTGGGACTCAGGTACCCACGGGAAACATCGTTTTAATGAAACCTCTGCCCACATACCATTATAAAGTTGTATCAGGGCATTTTCAGAATTTGGGGGGGGGGCCCCCTAGGAAGTTGTTAACAAAAATTAACTCACTGTCAGTAACAACAAGTTGTATTACAAGTGTGTTTCCATGACAACTCATACGATTTGACAGTTCGCGCACTTGTAATACAAGGCTTGTTCCTTTCGAGAAATGTATTGACATGTAACTTTCGTTATGAAGAAATAAATTGAAATTGAAATTGGTGTTTCCTTATTTTATAAATAAATTGCAGTCTACAAATCAACAAAAAACATAAGTAATTAATATAAAAAGTAAGAAAGACACTAGGTCCATAGGTACTAACCATTCACGATTATTACTGGCGCGTACAAAATGTCCAAAAATAAACTTATCGACGTCGATATCCATTCAATCCATTGTGGCTACGTCATTCTCGCTCTAAAACCCCGTTCGGACCTGCGGAGCTCGGTGCGCCATACCCTGCGGCACGCAACGCGCCTCCGTCCAAACGCGCGAGTCGTCGTGCGTCTCGCTGCCTCGTGCGTCGCGCCGGCGCCAATGTGCCGTACAGTGCGTTTTTTCTATACAAAATCAAGATTCTACATATAAAGTTAAAAAACACATCAACGGACCTCTCTGCGAGATGCGGAGCAGTGTGTGAAGGGCCGAAGGTCTGGCGGCTCTGTGCTCTTCCACGTCCGCGGCACTCCACTTCCACGTAGGCCACTCATTTCTGGAGATATTATATATTAAGGGAACTACTCAATACTTATCAATTCATTTGTCACGTACGTTTGAAAAATAACAACTGCTTCTTTGATGTTGATAATGTCATTATATTCAGTCAAAAGATTTATTTATTTACATGTATAGTATACATATTTACAATGAGAAATTAAGACTAAACTTGAAAGCTAGTTTCAGTAATAGTTTTACGGCTAACACTGACTTTTTAATTATTTTTTTTTGCCAAAAACATTTTTTTGTTTAAACTCGAATATAGGTACCTTTTTTTCTTCTGTAAGCCTTAGAAACGTGTGATTAAAATTTTTCGAATCTGCTCATGTTAACGCTGTAACATGGTGTGTAGAACCCGCTGACATGCAAACGAATGATACTAGCAAGGACGATTATAAAGGACCAGCAGAGTCCATACTAAATACCGTAGCCCGTTGGCAGCCGTAAATCTATGTCACTAGATGTCACTAAGAGTGTCATTTGAATAAAAATGTAGTTTTTTTTTAAAATACGCACGCGATAGTTCAACGGCATTACAAGTGATACAGTGAAAAGTATATAGATGACGCTAGGGGCCCGTGTCATGTTTCAGTCCCTGTTTACAACGCAAGCCATCGTTCTTATTTTGAATTATGACAATCATGCAAAAGAGTACCATACTGTCAAATTTTCTATCTCTTTCATTTTGAGCGTGACGTCAATGATTAGTAATATTACTTTCAATATATTTAAAATTTAGATTTTAATGAGGCCATTTTGAACGGTGTTTATGATAGATATCATGTTGACAATCAATCTCCTGACCGTCTCGCTCATACCAATCCTATCCTATATTTGAACGAGTGCGACCGAAACAGTTGAGTATTATTGAAGATTTTTGAATGTCTAAAATCTTATTGGTAGTTGTCGAAAACCCGCTTTTTCCATAAAGTGTTGGCGCGACGTCAAGTGGGTGATAGGCGTACGAGCAAGTACGCGTTGGATGGTCGACTACTATGCGCAGCGGTTTTTACGCGTACTTACGGTGACACACAATCGAAAAAGGTCGTCGAGCCATAAGTACGCATACCAGGGTGGCTAGCCGAATGGCACAATCGCTCACGAAACGCTCACGAAACGAAGCGCTAGTAGATATCTATCTCTATCTCGCTTGCGTATTGGCGCGACAGAGCCAGCGGCGTATCGCTTTCGTTTGGCGTCGGAGAAATGCCATTCGGCTACGGGGCCTGCTCGTATCGTACGTTTATCACCCACTTCAGACTGCGTTTCGATCGGCGTTTAGCGACAATGATTATCAGCTCGGCTTCATGGCTTTACGAACCTTAGCTCGGACCATCGAATATGAAACTTATAAACTTCTTTATACACAAGGGTATAAAGAAGTTTATAACCAGGTGCTCCATGACACCATTGCACCAATCTGTCGCCAGCACCGCTACACTTCAACGGCCAAGTCACACAACATCCATACTAATATTATAAATGGGAAAGTGTGTGTGTCTGTTTGTTTGTCCATCTTTCACGGCAAAACGGAGCGACGTATTGACGTGATTTTTTAAGTGGAGATAGTTGAAGGGATGGAAAGTGACATAGGCTACTTTTTAACCGACTTCAAAAAAGGAGGAGGTTCTCAATTCGACTGAATGTTTTTTTTTTTTTTTTATTTTTTTTTTTATTTTTTTTTTGTATGTATGTTACTCGATATCTCCGAGAATCGTGGACCGATTTTCAAAATTTTTTTTTGATCGAACCGGTATAACCCCGAGATGGTCCCATTGGCACCAAGTCAGGGTCTGATGATGGGATCCTGGAGAAATCGAGGGAACTCTTCAAATGTTATAGGCACATGTAATGTTTTTAGTCTATTTTTCAAAGGTACACCAGTATTTACGTCTGATGGTAATAATTTTATGTGGCTGAGCTGATGATGGAAGGTCAACTCCTCAATGGTTAGGAGTTTAAGGATAATTCTTTCACTACTGTACATGTATTCGGACTGATACATAAAATATCACTAGGAACCACTAAAAATCAACTGAGCTGATGATGGAAGGTCAACTCCTCAATGGTTAGGAGTTAAAGGATAATTCTTTCACTACTGTACATGTATTCGGACTGATACATATAATATCACTAGGAACCACTAAAAATCAACAAATAAATAAACTTTTTAACAAAAAATAAAACCGCCTTCAAAAATAAGCGCGTTACAAAACACGGAGAAACTAAAAAGCCAAAAATAATAAACCTTTCAATTCAGATTTCTTATCGTATTGCAATAAGCTAAACATCCAAATTATAAACAAATCAATTATTTTTGGAGTCGGTACCAGCCTGTGCATGGTTGGGTGGGGCAAACAGGCAATAGCAAGGCGACGAACAGGTCTGGTACCGACTACAAAAATAATTGATTTGTTTATAATTTGGATGTTTAGCTTATTGCAATACGATAAGAAATCTGAATTGAAAGGTTTATTATTTTTGGCTTTTTAGTTTCTCCGTGTTTTGTAACGCGCTTATTTTTGAAGGCGGTTTTATTTTTTGTCTCTTTTTATATCCCCCCACTTCCTTAGAATGGAGGATGGAAGTTTGTGGAGAGATTTTCGAATTTAACGCGAGCGAAGCCGCGGGCAAAGGCTAGTTAACTATAATAATAAAGAAATCGCAGTAAGGAACTTTATGTAGCTTCATTACTTTTTAGGGATAAACAAGCAGCTCCATGGAGACGGCTATTTTTTATAGAATGTTTTTGGTGGGATATACATACTCGTAGGCATAGGTATATAACACTAACAAGGTATCTATTGTCTTAGTCCGTTTTCACATTATCCGATCCGATATCGGATGTCGGAAGGATTTAAATGGAAAAAATCCAATATAGCGCCTGTAATGTATGGGGTATCAGTCTTAGGTACATCCGATATCGGATCGGATAATGTGAAAACGCATTTAGTCTCATTAATTATTACTTATGTCAGAGTTTCACTAATTATTTCCTTTTATTCATTTATTATCTCAGTTTAGGTTTATACGAGTACCAAACGAGTAGTATACGAGTAGAAAATATATTACCAAAACAATACAAACTATCATTAATTTATTATAAAAACGTAATCCAAAGTGCCACACCTGGCGGCCTAACTATCCGCGTTGTGTCCAAGACGAAGCCTGACCGACGAAGCTAGCAAGTCTCTCTACATGTTAGCTGAAATACTGTCAAACCATTCACTGTGATTACTCAGATTATTATAAGCAAAATGATCTTCGAATGAACTTTCTGGACAATTGAGATGCATGGGCGCAGTCGAAACCAGCTCGCCCCTTCAGCCGTGTCCCGTTGAAAATCGGAAAGATTCTTTTCCTTAGCACATTTAATGTTTACAAATTGGATTCGCCTTCTGTCACCTAAACTGGTAATTTTATGTATGAGGTCATTGGTCATACAATTATTAATTTATACAGTTATTAATTCTGTATCTCTACTCGCATTGCTGCTGCGATTCTAAAATATTTAATATCCATATATTATGAATATTCAATAAATCATACAATGACATTTGTGATGTGACATGGATGTCAGATGTTACATCTGTTGGCACAATGATTGCGTTTTGTTGAACGTATTTGAGCTCAACATATAGGTTTATTATCACTAAGTATATTATATTAATGAACAACGAAACGGATGTGACATTTTCCTAGTCCACCAACGTCATCTAGTCATTTTATTTGGCAATAATTAGACAACATGCGAACAAACTTAGCCAGTGAAGCAATCACAACTACGTCGAGGCCGACCAAAAAATATAATTTGTAAAAATTGTGTTTTGAGCCAATATTTTGATATTAAAATAAAGTTTTTTGATAGTTACTCATAGTATAATATAAAAACAAGTAAAAATATGTGTGAAAATATGTTTTTTTCCACTCCCGGGTTACGAAACAACGCCATCTAGTTTTAAAGCAAAAACTAAGCTTTTTTCAGGGGTACGCTTTTTTGTATGGGCTATATCAGTCTAGTATTAAATGGTCCTTGATACTAGCATGTTTCTTATGATTATGTAAAAATTGTGTACTTAGTATATATATATACTTTAAATTAATTATGTAGGTATATTTGCACAATTGTAAGATAGTAGTATAGCAATAGACAATGACATGTTATTATATTAACTCAGCTTTAGTCTTAGTAGCTTACAATGCCCTTTTGAAGCAAAGCATCTAAAGCTAATATGGACGTTCAAATAGGTATTTCGTTTTTATGGAAACATTTTACTTTATAACTTCACAATAGTTACTTGTTTTACTATGACCCGAGCACCCGAAATATGCCATTATTGAACCGAGTAACGAGTGGTTCGAAATGTGCAATCGTGAACTTTGCGAAAGTTTAATTCAAAGGTACGTAGGTTAAACAAATTTTGCCGCCGAGTGAAACACATTTTTTTTACCACTAGGTATAACTTGAGGAAAATATAAACTGTAAAACATCAAAGTAGTAAATCAAATCAATCGATTTATTTCTTATTCGTGATTTTAGGCTCTTGTTGATAAAATCCAACTTTCTCATCCGTTTTTGAAATACTTATCCTGAAAGCCTAGCTTTACCAGTTGGTGGCTACCGGGCTAAATAAGCGTTGTCTGACTTAAGGATCGTACCAAGGTTCTGAGACAAAATAAAAATGCATACTTCTGTGTACATTAATTTCTGCCGAATGGCAATCGTCGACGCCAGACGCCGACACAAATGCAGTCTGGCTCTATCGCACCAATGCGCAAGAGGCTGCGTACCCTGAGGTACTTTATCCGGTATACTCTTGGGTCGACACGTTCGTTTTTCGTCACGTTCCTAAATTTGTCCGATTCTGCTTTCGTCAGCCATTCTTTATTCGTCACGATCATCGATGGTCTTTCTCAACTACGGTCAATTTCGTTGTTCATCTTTATCTTAATTCGTTTCGTTCTGTACTCGTCATAATCTTCTTTCGACATGTTCGCTGTTAAATCTATTGTAACCGATCACACAGTCCTCGGTTCAAATTATAAGATATACCTATAATAATTGCACTTAGAAACAAATGCATACCAAGATAAAACTTAAAAATTGCAAGTAAATAAAACAAAAACAATAAACAACTTACTTAAGAAATAGAATTCCAACAAATTAAAAATAGAAATTCTCGGAATTTAAACGGGCACAACCGGCACAACGGGCACTATCGGCGCAACTGGCACAGCCGGCTCAACAGGCACTATTTGCCATTTGAGAGACCACACGATAGGAAAATGGCGGAATTTCCCTCGAATTTAACGAGTCTATGTGATTTTCGGTAAAGTAAGGAAAATTTACGAAATATTCTATCGACTGAAATGTTGTTATTGTATAAATTAAAAGGATTGAATAATGGTCAAATAAATGGGAAGAAATACCTATAGTAATAACGCTAAAAGATTATTATTTTTTAATTATTATCCATTTTTTAAATTACAAACGTAAATAGAGTTAATACTAAGTTGAAAGAAGCCGATTTATATCAAATTACTTTGCAACAAATATTTATGTATGGACATTATTTTATGTTATGCTGATTCGGGAATACACGCGAGTTGGTCACCTTAGTGGTAGGCGGGGCTAAGGAATATGTGTATAAAAGGGCGCGGGCAGAGCAGAGGGATTCATTGAGTTTCGGAAGCGTGGAAGAGAACACATCGGGAGTATAAGTAGAGGAAAGCGGACTTAAGGCATCAGTATTGAGAGGTTGGAGACTGGCGAGAAGGTATCTTTGGTAAAGTAGAATTGAAGACTACAAGTAAGTGACCAAATTGTTTATTTTAAATGTGCTTATATTTGTATTTTTAGATTAGTGCTATTAACTGGAAGTGACAATTTTAATAGTGGAACTTATTCATTTCATATAAACGGGATATTCATGAATGCCATATTTATGTGGTGATTACTTAAAGTTGTTCAATTTCAATTTATTTATTGCAACACTAACGGTCAATTTGGAATATTATTAATTAGGAGCTGAGTATTTCTAATATTAATACTACATGTAACAAAATAGATACATAAAATATTACACATATTTACTTTATGTACATACACTTTCTATTAGCTAGAATTTCTTCGGGTGATTAGAAGGATTTCCCAACTATTATCTCATCTCTAAGTAAGATGATATTGCTATTTTAATGAAAGCAGGATTAGTAACCTTATTTATTGTTCATAACATGGAAACTTTATTAGAGTTAAAGGATAACTTGTGTGAATTCATGCTAATACTAAATACTAGGGAAGCATAGGACATCCTTGGATATTAGGCCCCTGTCTCTATCTAGGAGAATTATTGAATAAAAATGAGATTTGTTCACAAAAGTTGAATTATTAACACTGGCCTCGAGATTGGCAGACTTTGGAATCATCATTCCATTCTCATAATATTACTAACATAAAACTTTTCCTGGGAGTCAAACAATTCTAGCACTGACTAGTGAAAAGCGATGTCAGGTGGTAAACCACTATACTAGGAAAGTGGGATATCACATGCATATAGAATTTATAGTTTGGAATCTCGGACAACTACCGATGGCTAAGGCCGAACCTCTTTACACACACACCATATGGCATTTGAATCTAAGGATTTGTCATTCAAAAGGCTAGTTCAATAAAGAATTTGTCTTAGTATCAAAAGAAGGTCAAATGAAAAGGCTCATTAATGGATATCAAAATAGATATTCTGTTTCCTAGATAGACCAGGAATAGGTTTAGAGCAGCTCTCATCCTGACGGTAGAGGATTAGGTTGCAGAAACATCCCAAAACATATAAAATTATACCGGGATTAAAGGGTCCTTTGTCTAATTATTTGATATCAACTACTATGGTAGTACATTTTTGAGTAGTGCAATGACACTCTTCATCAGTTTACTTTTGTTCTAAGGAACCCAATTGTTCAATGTTTGATCAAACATAAATTGAACCGGCAACCTGATTTGTGCATATGCTCGAGCGAGGTCTTTATATTTAATAGGCTACATTCCTATCTATAAGGAACTCGTGGGTCGGGAGCAACTACCCACATTTTAAATAATGTCTTGTATATATTTTTAATATATTTACTGTATTTATACACCGTGTTTCACTTAACACTAAAAACCTGAAAACCGTTTGTTCAGTATCGAGAGTAGAATCAATTGAGCTATATCTTGATGGGGGTAATATTTTTATTTAAATTAGTATGATTAGTTATTTTTTACGTGCCTATTCTATTGTATTCGTAATACAACATTGTGTATATCGCATTGCTAGAGGTTGTTTACCTTTTTCAGTATTTAGGGGTATTAATACTGGCTGGTTACTTGGGCGATTATTTTTTCCGCTACGAGTTTGACGTTGTTTGTCAGTTAAATCTTAATGTTTGTCATAAGTCATAACAAATTGAACTCGTACCTAATTACAACCTTGTCATTCTGAATATTGGGTTTAAATTTGCTTACTGCGATTACCTGTCCAATTTGAAGTTTACTGTGACAAAGTTTTAAAGTTTTTTACAATGACAAGCTGTCTATTGATAAAGCTTATGTCGTTGCAGTAACGTACACAAATAAATAGTTTTATGGTTTATGATGGCAGTTAGCAATTATTTTATTGAGTGTAGAGCTAAAAGTCAAGTAGAGCTGTACAGAAATCTAAAAATTCAATTAAAAAAAAAGTAACCCTCAGATTAAAAGACTACTCTAGATGAGTTTAAAAAAATTAAAATCAGTTGGGGTGTCTGAGGTTTTGAGTGATACCGGAAACACGTTGTATACCTCACACAATTTTACCTATCTCACACACTCTTAAGGATAACACACTAAATTCTTTCACAAATGTCATTCACTCTGCTTATAATATCTCAAGTGAATATATTACTGCCTTATTTTATAAAATAGCAACTTAAATTTAACCATAATTTTTAAGAAAAAAAAAAACCGCCTTCCTTTGGGGTTCTGGTGATAAATACTTTCAAATGTTGGATTATGTTATCAATTCGTCTGTATATTTTTTAATGTTTGTTATTCGATATCTCAGTCATTTCTGAATCAATTTTGAAATCTGGATGATTCTGAAGTACTTACAGATGAGAATGATTATCAGAACGGAACTCTAACCAGGGGCGGCTCACTCTTCATCAGCAGTTCCACTGCACCAAATGTCACTGTTCTGGACGTAAGTGCATGCTGTTCTTATAAAAATACCAAAGTCACTATAAGTGTGCCGTTCAGATTTGAGGAGTTCCGTTCTGACCATCATCAGCAATTCCACTGCACCAAATATCACTGTTCTGGACGTAAGTGCATGCTGTTCTTATAAAAATACCAAAGTCACTATAAGTGTGCCGTTCAGATTTGAGGAGTTCCATTCTGACCATCATCAGGAGTTCCACTGCACCAAATGTCACTGTTTCGTACGTAAATGCATGCTGTTCCTTTAAAAACACAAAAATCACCATATGTATGCCTTTCAGATTTGAGGAGTTCCCTCGATTTCTGCAGGATCCCATCATCAGAACTGGGTTCTGAGAAAAATGGGACCAATCTGTATGCATATACATTCAATAAAAAAAAAAATTTCAAAATCGGTCTAGTAACGACGGAGATATCGAGGAACAAACATTAAAAAAAAAAAAAAAAAAAAAACATACAGACGACTTGATAACCCCTTCCTTTGAGATTTGGAAGGCGGTTAAAAATAGCAAGTTCCTAAAGGTAAAAAGAATCTCGATTATTACGTACAACTAAGGGGTCCTTCCACTTAGACGATCACAGTATTTGTTTTAATGGCCAATTTTTAATAGTGTATTGTTTTAATTAGGGGTAACAATTTGGACTTAAGTTAGGTAGTGTTAGATTAAGGATGGGTAGTATAAGGTTTAATTAAGGGGAGTTAAGGGGGGTGTTATACTATGTTTTTCGTGTTTTTTCGTATTCTTAGGTCGATACCAACTTAGAATATGACCAAATACGAAATGACGAAAAACGATTGAGTCGACCCAAGAGTAATCCCAGTAAATGGAGCAGAAGGATAATCTAACTGCATTTCTATCTGAGTAGCATCCTTATACAAATGATGGTCTTGGCAACAATAATACATGTTTAATTATTTACAGATGTTTATATTAGACATATTTGTATCGACGTTGGAGGTGTCCCTGATTCCCCAAGTGGTGAAACTGATACAACTCGCTTTAGCTGCTCTCACTGTTCTGCATTTCGGCGCAAATAACTATCCACCACAGGCAAGCGTGTCCGGTAAGTATCCTGATCCCCCTAATCTTACCGCGTTGTTTTACCAGTTGAACCACTGGGAATTTTCTTCCCAATAGACTTACTGTTAGTAAGGGCCAGGCGTAGGTAGTTAAGGTTCGTTAGGTTACTTAGTACCTTTAATTAGATGACCGAAGGGCAAACAGTGTGCGTAGCCGAATGCCCAAACGCTTCACGATTCGCTCACGATTCGTGAGCGTTTCGTGAAGCATTTGTGCTTTCGGCTACGCACACTGTGTGGAAATAGAAACCCCGTCGAAACAGTTGTAGCGCCTGGTTTCGTACAAAAAAGCGAAGTCTTACAAACAGTACCTAAGTCTATTGGGAAGAAAATTCCCAATAGTTCAACTGGTAATACTACGCGGAAAGACTACAGAGAATATGTATTATTTTAGTTCGCTACAAAAATTAAATAACGACAACAACCGACTAATACCTATACCAAAGAGGATCGAGCATTATAGAGAGTTACTGTCGAAGTAAATCACAGTGCATAGACTGCCATCTCTTGACACAGGCTTAAAACTTTTGAACCTCAGTTTTGACAATTTGGCCCATATTCTTAGCTTGATATGTTTTAAAATAATTATTTTTAAAATCGGGACTTAATCGCGTATAACTACATATTAAACTGACCTCCAACGTTTCAAGGACGGCGTTGTCCCCGTGGTCTCGGAGAAGACTGGCTTGAAATGACATCAACACCTTCTGACAGCCGCGCGAGTTTTTCGAACTACCTGCACTTAAGTCCCGATTTTAAAAATAATTATGTGTAATAATCGTGAAAGTTTAAATCTATGTTTTAAAATGTCAAATATTAATATTAGCGTCATCTAGCTGAGCGTACCCCAAAGGTGTAATGCCATCTAGGCCACCGTACCCTTTTCTATATGGTACTGAGGTAGGTTTTTTCTTAGACTTTATCTCTCTATACGGAGTTATATATGTCTTTGTCTACACATAGTCAGTAATTATTTAATTAACTACAAAAATTAGCCTGATTTTAATTATTGATAACTACTTAATATTCCTTACATTAAATGACTTGCTAAATTGAGAGCGCCTAAGAAAAAAAATGGGAAAATAAGTTGGGTAACTTTTTAATCTTCAGTATGAAATAATAAAAGAAATGTACTTATATAAATTGAATAAAATAATTTGTAAGGCAGTTGTGTAGTAGCACGTGGAGAAACAATTATTGACTCAGTTGTGTTCCTAACTCTACATGTACAAGTACATAATATGTGTGTAGGCCTCTCAATTTGGATAAGTACATACTTACTTCATATTCTTCAAATGGTGCAGAGCTCCATTGACATTCACCTAAGGACCGAAACTAGTGAAAATTAAGTTAAAAGTTTATAACAACTTACGCGTCTCAAGTACGATGACTTGCAGAAAAGTTGTACTTAAGTACCTACATATACTTCCCTCGCTCTTTTGCAACTACATGCATATCTACATACAATCATGCCTGTATCCCACAAAGGGGTAGGCAGAGCACATGAAACTACTCAAGTTATAGAGCCACTCTTGGTAAATAAGGGATTGAATGAAAACAAAATTGTGACATTGTAGTATTTATTTGCAGTGACAGGTTGCCAGCCTCTAGCCTATTTTACGCCACAATTTAACCGAACACAATTTTTCTTGTGCAAATATCCGAAAATGTATAGGTACATTAGTTATTTCACCTTTTCCTGAGCTGTCCCAATAATCGCATATAATAAAGATCGAAGACTATACACAGATGGAGACCAGTTTGATTTCATCGTGGTGGGCGCCGCGCGCCGGGTCGTCGGGCGCGGTGGTCGCCGCCAGGCTCTCAGAGATAGCTGACTGGAAGGTGCTGCTCATAGAAGCTGGCGACAATCCGCCTGTCGACTCTGTGGTAGGTTACATACATATTAAACGTATAGAGAAAAGTTAGATTCTGTGGTGGCGAAATCGATCTTCATGACATGAGATTTTCTGATGGTTTCCGTAAACTTTACTGTTGAACCCGTTACATAGTAGTCGTTTCATTTCAGATTCCCGGATTATTTCCTTTTGTGGACTACTCTATGGCTGACTGGAATTACTATAGCGAAGATGATGGGTACTCCGTCCAGGCTCATAAGACGAAAACCATCCATATGACTAGGGGCAAGATGCTGGGTGGTTGCAGTGGTGCCAATTATATGTACTAAATACGTGCGGGGAAATAAGGCTGACTACAAACAATGGGTTGACCTGGGAGCCGATGGATGGGATTGGGACAATGTTACTTACTACTTTAAAAAGAGCGAAGGTCTTAAGAGTACGGAGGTTCTGAACTCAGATTCAGCTGATCTGCATAATACAGATGGCCCCCTGGGAATCACACGACCGACTTGGGATGAAGAAACTGAACAATATCTCGCGGCCTTTGGTGAGAAGCATAAAATTCTCGTTGATACAAATGGCTACGAGCAGATTGGTTACTCACTACCTCAGTATACGATTGATGACAAGAAACGGCAAAGCACTGCAGTGGCATTTCTAAGACCAATTAAAGATCGTAAAAATCTATATGTACTCAAAAACACCTTATGCACGAAAATACTTTTCGATGAAAATAAGAAAGCTACTGGAGTACAAGTGAAACTATCAAAGTGGCGAACAATTAGTCTTTACGCTACCAAAGAAGTTATTGTATCAGCTGGTGCTATAAATACTCCCCAGCTATTAATGCTGTCGGGAATCGGACCTCAAGACCATTTGACTGAAAAAGGTATAGAAGTATTGCTAGACGCACCGTTAGTCGGTCAAAACTTACAAGACCATGCATATGCTACAGTCATACTAACAGCTAAAAAAGGACTCAAATCAGTACCACAGAACCTCGAAGTTTTCACAAACTTAGACAAATTTCCGATACCTACCATATATGGGTTTTCTGCTCTATCCAATGCCAGCACAGTGCCACAATACCAGGCACAGGTGTCTCCTCTCCCAACCGGCACAATCATCTCAACGTTGATCTGTTCTTACGTGTTTGGCCTGGATGACAAGATCTGCAAAGCCGTAGCCCTGGCGGGCCAGAAGCAGGAAACTCTTTTCACCACAATAACTCTTTTACACCCAGATTCCACAGGATACGTCGAGTTGAGTGAAAACGATCCCGAAGTTGCCCCAAAAATATACCTCAATTACTATGCAAATGGCACCGACTTGGAAAATCATGCAAAATATGTAAAAGACTATTTGGAAGTTGTTAATAGCACGTATATGAAGAGCTTGGAGTCTGAGATTGTAAACCTTCAGGTACCTCAGTGTGTTGACATAGAATTTAATACTCACGAATACTGGAAATGCCACATTCTGAATTCTGCTTCAACTCGGTGGCATCCATCGGGGACTTGTAGAATGGGTGTTGAAGGCGAAAGCGTGGTAGATGCTGAGTTGAGGGTGTGGGGTCTAAAAGGGCTAAGGATTGCCGATGCGAGTATCATGCCAACTATTCCTAGTGGCAACACTAATGCTCCCTGTATAATGATTGGGGAAAAACTGGCTGATATGATAAAACAAACATATGGTCAATAGAAATAATCGCAAGTGCCTATGTGTAAATACTTGAAAGGTGGATGACTGTTATTTTGAGGCAATAGTTCTGTTCTCGAAACCGACGAGCGTGTATGAGAAACGTTATGAAAGTGTGTGAAGCGAAAGTGATTTGTCAGGATCGTAGTGAATGGAAATCCGTGATCTCTGCCTACCCCTCTGGGAAACAGGCGTGATTGTATGTATGTATGTAGTTCTGTTCAATAAATAGAAATATAAGTAATTTGTGTTTTTTTTTTTCTAATCTAATCTAATAATAATATCTTGTTTTACAAGTGGTTTTGAACCACTTGTAAAACAAGATAGTATTATTTACGAGTAAACATAATTATGTTATGTGATTTTACCTTTTACCTACGTATGTAATAAATATAGAAAAATATAATTTAGTACGCCGTTCTGGCAGTGACAGTACTAAATATTTATAAAAATGTTGACGCAAAGAGTTGACCTTCCTTAAAAAAATAAAATATCTCACCTTTTACTGTTAAACATAAAAAATATGGAAAGAAAGCGTAAAAAAAATATGTGTACCTATGACATATACTTGATATACGTATCTATCTGTTAAACCTTATATATTTGTTCACCTGTATACAATATAGGTACGGTACATAGCATCGTAATAGTAGATTGAGTTGAGTAAGAAAATTAAATGTCTCAGATCATAATGTAATTATCGGCTGAGGCGGAGACGAGGTCACCATGATGAGGATTTCTTATTTTCTAACCCGGGTTGGTTTTTCTGTTCAACGGAGCCGGAAAGCGGTAACTTCGTTTAGCGCAGTGGCCTGAAATTTGATGCTTTCCAGTAAAGAGAAATAATTTTGCAGGCAGGAGCTACGTCCAAAGTTTGTATTTAATAAGGTAAGATACAGAAAGGGTCCGAGTAAGGTCACCGAGCTCGCAAATAGGGCCCAGATAAAATTTCACTCTAATAAAGGCTCTTATTAAACAAAAACACCCAAGGAAAATCATAACTCAAAGAAACAATTTACGTTTATTTATTTCAGAACGATTCAAAAACTTTGTTTGTAGAACCGGTATCAACTGTGTTTTTAATTATAATTATAAAAGAAAGAGTCTATGAATTTTGTTTTATTAACGGTTGATGTTTAAAGGGAATGTAGGTAAAGATGTGCCAGAAATATTTAGGGTTGTTTGCGAGAGGCTGAAGGGTTATCGAAGTCCAAAATAAATAACAACGAATTGAAGCGCCCTATTAGAAACGAGATATTCATATAATTTACGTATAGTATTGAGTAACATACGCTAAAATTTAAAATAGAGGCTCTAAACTTACTTACAGATGTATTGCATAATCGTTCATATTTGTCGTGCCATATACTTAGTTAAATAGCATGACACGTTCTTGAGTTTCCGTGAAAATACGAAGGAAAACATTTCTCACTACCTTGTACTATTATACAAGGTGCTCGCGAGGAACCCATATAACTTTAACGGCATATTCTTGGTCACATTTTAAGACTAAAATGTCATATAAACTTTTCTGGATTTCGTCTAGTTTCAGAGTTATTGCCAATTTAAAAAAAACATTTCCGTATTGTTACTCAGCAGAAAAGGTTTCTTAACGGCGCTGATGCGCAATTGTGGAGCATAGTCTCACCGTAGTCATTGATAGATGTCAAAATGTGACAAGAAAAACTTCCAAATAATTTGGTTTTTAGAAAAATAAATGAAGGAACTCATTTTAATTGCCAACTTTATGGATAAAAAATATTTTTTATGTGAAAATACGTCCTAAAAAGTAAAAAAAAAAAACTTTTTTTTTTGCAAAAAATTTTAAAATTTATAATTATAACATTTTTTCATTCTTTTGGCCTCAGAAACGCGTGGTTCAAGTTATATGGGTTCCTCGCGAGCACCTTGTATATTCTGTGTCACTACCTACATCTGTACTATTTTCTTTATAAGTACCTGGGCGACCGGTTCTATTTTATTATATAGCGTCTATAGAGAAAAAAATCTTAATAAAAAAAAAAAAACAAAAACTTTATTTCTGGCCCGGGCCCGGATCGAACCCTGACACCCGCGACGTGCATGAGATTTTTAGGCCGACGCACTTACGACGGAGCTCTACACTGAGAGAAATTTGCATTGTGAATTTAACAAGTTCGACTTGTTGCGGTTTATCCGTTTGAATCAGCCAAACGTATGTTTAAAACAATATGTGTTAGGTTGTTTTTATAAAATCGACTTGTTGATTCAAATATATTGCCGATTCAAATGACAAGTAGCTTGTTGTTTGAACCAAAGAGCACGTAGGCGCTATTTTAACCAAAAAGCTTGTTGAACGAACATGAAAACTGGTTGTATTTTCTCTCAGTGTATACCTACGCGCCACCGACGCTCGGACGACGAAATAAGCGACCATATTTTGCGTTTACTAATGCGAAAGAAAAACGCATGAAAACTCGAAAAATTGCGTTTTCCGAGACCTAAGGCTAACTAGATCGATTTTTCACCCCCGAAAATCCCCACATAACAAATTTCAGCGAAATCGTTAGAGCGGTTTCGGAAATCGCCGGTATATACCTATATTTAAATAAATATAATACAAGAATTGCTCGTTTAAAGGTATAACATAAACCCCCAACTCTATATGCATATTTTATAAACATCCTGCCAAACTGCGTAGGTACTGTAAGCTGGTAGCAAATGCCTCAGGCCGTAAGCTAGGTTCATTTACATAGCTATTGGATTCACTGACCATGCTGAAGGTACAAGCACAAAGGTTGTGAGGTATTATATTGACCCAATAATCTATGAATCTTGTTAACACGATTAACATGACATAACATGTTGTTATTAACCCCTTGAAAGCCTCTATTCTACGTACCTAATAGTACAAAAATCGTTTTAAATAAAAATATTTTGTTTTAGGCACGTTATAGCATTCGTTTGTATTATTGTGGTCCATATAAAATTCTTGTAAGGTGAAAGTAGGTACCAGTCGACACGCTGATAAGCAACAAATGACGTCATCCTGACACATTTATTTGAATTTTTGAATTGTTTATTGAATAAGCATCTTACATGAACATAAAAATAAATACAACGTCCCCCAAAACGGTTACACAGTTTGACTGTGGGATCCACGAGTCTACAATAGATAATTGGTTATAACCAGGGGCGGCTCACTCCGCGATTCTATCGCCGCGCTACAAGTACATGCTGGCGGCCGCGAGTTCGCGGCCTACTCAGGGGTGGCGCGCGTTCTCACGAAACGCACGTTCGCATTTTCTATTGGTACTTTATGTCGCGATATTTTTTTAAGGTTCATATGCGATGTTCGCGTGTGGAATGTCTAATGATGCTTAGTTGAATAAAATAAAAACCATATAGAACATTCTTACACAGATCTACTATTGATTAAGTCCCACGGAAAAGTGGAATAAGGCTTGTGATGTTGGAGCTTAAATAAAAATATATAAATACTCTATTTATACCTAGAAAGTACCCAAGATTTGAATATAATAGTATAACATTTTTTCTGAGTATTAATTCGTTTTAATCCATAGGCAACCCTATAGCCGGTCGCGGCGCACGTGCGGCTCGTTTCTTTGTTAGCATTTTGTAGGCATTTAAAAAGGCGGCATTTCGTGAACATCAAAGCAGTGGGGCTTCTGTACTTGTACTATTATATATTCTGTGTTATAACGTTAATACGATATTACGAGTATACGGACATATTATTGCTTAGATAAGTAAAAAGTAGTTAACAAGTAACGCATCTAAAGTTTGTCTATGTGAAATGAAATGAAATCTCGCCAAATAAAGCTACGCCGGCTCTAACCCTACGCCTCAGCCTCGAGAAGATTTCAGTCCCCCCTCAGTTGGAGGGGGGTATCCACTATGGGACCGGCAAGAAACTCGGCGGGCCACTTCTTTTCAAAACATTACATCTTATAATTGACATGCATTAAAAAAATACAAGATACAATTTAAAAAGCAAAAGTATTCATCAAAAAAATATTAACAGACAGGTAGGTACCTACTCTATGGAAACTAATTTCAATAAATGTAATAATAATAATTCGACGATCATTGTCCCGATAGTCGTTTCAGCGAACGGTCTCATAGCGAAGAGTCTCGACCAACATCTCGAGAAATTCTCGCTAGGTGGTTGGATCAAGGGTCAGATGCAGAAGGCGGTGATCTTGGACACGGCGCGGATAGTCCGACGGTTCCTCTCTCTGCAGTCCTAACCACCGGCAGCTTGGGCCCTGCGCCGCTGCTGGCGGCACCCTAGGTTAGGTTTTTTATAATGTGTTTATATATTTTGTATTGTTTTGTATGTGGTTTTGTATTTTACTTTTATAATCATATTATAACAAACCTAGCCTAAGAAAGAAAATAAATACTGAGAATAATAATAATATATACTTTATTGTACACCACTTATTGACAATGAGATTCAGTACAAAAACAAAACATATTAAGAAGCAGGTAACAACAGGCGGTCTTATCGCTAAAAAGCGATCTCTACCAGACAACCTTACTGTAGTATTGGAACAAAGCCCTTTTGAACCTATTTTTGTTTTTCTCCATTCTAATATGACTTAATTGAAAGTGGCATCTACTGGTCGAGTAATGGTACTTTACTTGAGAGAAAATACACTATTTATATTAATTTCTATTAGTAAATAATACTTTCCACGTGTTTGACGGCCGAAAGGGCACGAGTAGCCGTTATTATTGAAGCTACCTTTAAGGGCAGAACCTATCGGCTGGAATTAGATATTTTATAGCTCCATAACCGTATATGTTTATGCCAGTATGCCGTAAACCCATGGCTGGAATGGGTCAGGTGCACTCCATCACAATAATGGCATATTCTACTTTTATAGGGCATACGCGCGTAAACAAGTGATGTTTTTGTACTCCCAATTTTTGTCAAAAAGTACCTAAGCGCAAACGGAGGTAACGGACAAAGCAGATCAGTGGGAACATACTCAATTATGTTTTCCCCTCACTACCTCGGAAACACGTGTTTTATCCTTTGATGCCAGCGGGTAAAAACACATTTTATCCACTAGTGGGTAAAGTAATTTGACCTTGAATATAGTCAAATTAACTGCTTTAAAATTTATAAAAGTAGGTGAACCTAGTAATGAAGATAATTTACCACCTGTGTAACTACTGGAAGCAGTGATAAACGCATGTTTTGCGTTGTAGTTTCCTCGCTATAGTGAGGGGAAAAGTTTTGTGTTACACACGGGTGCAAATGTATTTTACTTCTCGTGTATTGAAAAACTCGCTAAGTTCAGGATTCTACTCTCGAACCACTCGCTTCGCTCGTGGTTCAACTATAGAATCCTTTCACTTGCTCGTTTTTCAATTCTACACTCGGCGTATACTATACTCGGCGTATACAACTTTGCCCCCTTGTATAACAAATAATTAACTATTTCACCACACCAACAGGTAAAGGCTTACTTTGCTATTCGAAAACAGATAGCAAAATTGCATTTTATCCACAAGACTGCAAAGTAATTTCATACAAATTTTAACTTGATGTCTTGAGCTGGCTGGTATAATTTACGTGTAAATGATGATTTTGAATCATAGATATTGATTAGGTTGATAGATTTGATTTAGTTTGATTTATAGTCAGTATTTTGTTCGTGTTGGAGTGGTGAAAAATTTTGTGTTTCACTCGGTGGCAAAATTTGTTTAACCTTCGTGCCTTGAAACCCTCGCAACGCTCAAGATTCCACTTTTTGAACCACTCGCTACGCTCGCGGTTCAATATTGGAATCTTTCGCTTGCTCGGGTATCAATATTGGCACGTGCGGTTAAACAACAACTTTGCCCCCTTGTAAAACAAATAACTATTAATTCAGATATTTCTTTTTTCGACATAATTATTATCATATCACATACAATAATCACACCTAATTAAAATTATAACTCCGTATAGACAGATAAAGTCTAAGAAAAAAACGTACCTCAGTACCATACAGAAAAAGGTACTGTGGCCTAGATGGCATTACACCTTTGGAGTACGCTCGGCTAGATGGCGCTCATATTAATATTTGACATTTTAACACATATCAAGCTAAGAATATGAGCCAAATTGTCAAAACTGAGGTTCAAAAGTTTTAAGCCTGTGTCAAGAGATGGCAGTCTATGCACTGTGATTACAAATTTTACTTCGACAGTAACTCTCTATAATACTCGATCCTCTTTGCTATGTACTGTATATCTACAGTTAATGGGTAGAAATATAAAACTATGCTGCCCCGATGTTGCCAGCAATTTTTTTCCAATATCACCTCACTCGCCCCGCCACAATAGCCGGGGGACAAACTTTTCGATTCAATTTTCATCGGCTCATTTGTGCTTCGTCCGTGCAATTGAATAGATGGTGCGATCTTTTTTATTTTTCAAAGTAATGAAGAGCAAATTATTGAGTCAACTGAGATCTAAATTGCGTTTTTGCTGCGTTTAAACATATGTAGATGAGTATTGCGACAAAAATGAAACAAAGTGACTTATTGTTACTACCTCAACAAAAAAGGAAGGTATGTAGAGGGTCATAACATAGCCCTCTTTTATTTGACTGTTCCATGAAAGAAATGTTCCAGAAATGAGCGGCATCACGTCAGTCGAAATGTATGAAACAGCCAAAAAGTTTGTGCCCACGAAGTAATAAATCGTAAGCCGTTTGCGCTGCACTGCAACTGACAAACTGTCAACCGATACAAAGATGGCAGCTTCTACCATTTGATTTGAAGTTGAAGTTAAGGCTGCTTTCAAAAAAAACGTCAAAAGAATGTAAAATTGATAGTTTTAGTCGGTGAAATACTACACTTTCCGTTATCCAATAGATTTATTTAATTCAAGTTCCAGTTAGAGCATCTTATTATCTCGATTTTTATAAGACTGGATTTTTGAAAACTAACTCACTAAATTAATTATGAATTTTTCTCTAATGCACGTTTAGAAAAACGCACGTATAGAGCTGAATCAGTCGATCTTATTTGTAAAATTTGGACAATTTTGAATATTAAAACAGGTAAATTTATAATTCGTATATCCTGTACCACAATCATTTCAGACTAGATTTTTATTTTAAGTTTTTGAAAAAGAGTAAACTAGCCTAAGGCGAATTCAATTTTTTTCATAAATTACCTAAAATTAAGTAACAATTTCTTTGAAAATCTACATCACATAGAAGTAAGTTTTGTACTAAATTAATCTGCAAAGTTTACTTAAATTGCTGTTATGCCTTAGTGATTATAAATTGCTATTATTGATTTTTGCCAATTTTTTGAAAACGAGCCTTCACCGGTACAATTATTACCACTTTTGGACATTTTCTCATATTTTGTTAGACCAAGTAGAAAAAGTCCTTTAATGTGATATATATTTATAAACTACTCGCAAAGCCCTTTAATTTGATACCACACGGTATGATCGAGCGCTCGGTTGCGATTTCACTATTTTTAACACGAAAGCCCTCTTAATGTCTATGGCACTTAACGAACTTGGCCGCGAAATTTAAATCGGCACTTTTTTTTTAAAGTGGGCCATCTTAGGAGCTGGGCCATCTTTGGCGCAGGTACCTTACTGTACAGACCTATACCATACTTACTGCGTTTTAGCTTGATGCTACAGTGTGAAAACGAGATTTTTTCAAAATATTGACGAAATCGTATAAAATGCACATTTAAAACCATTCGGTATAATTGTATGCTTGCCTACTGATTTTCTATCTACATCTTTGTACGTAAATAATAGTACCAATCGAATAAACTAAAACAACACAGATAGCCGCAAACACAATGTTTCCCGCCAGAAATAAAAACCAAGGTTTGCAAGCCGATGGTGACCCACTTTTACATCCGATTGACCTGATGCTCTAATGACGTTGCAAAATATATACCTACTTAGGACACGTAGAATGTTTCTGGATTCAGGAATAAAAATAGTAGCAGTTATGCAACAATTTTGTAGGCACTGTATAAAGTCCGTTTTGACTTTATATACAGTGTCAACAAAAAAAAAAGTACAGCAGCCTCGAGACCTATCGGAGTTGCTAAGGTAAGTACTCAAAATGATATGCACTGAGCACGTGTGTACCTACACTTAACGCCTCGACAATATCGTTCAGTCAGATATTTGATGGCGACTGTACTGTACTGATCATAATGACTAATTGTAGTAATTTCTAGTAGAAATGTAATAATTTTTAGTTTTATCATTTTATACTTGATCGATAGATAATATGTTGCTGGTCCCTAAGCAACTTCACGATGTGAGATTTATCTACAAACTCTAATTGAAGTTAATTTTGCTGTAGAATCAAATGAGTATAGGTATTAATTTTTTAAAGTGAACTGATTCATTATTACAAACGGTAGAAGGCGCAGTGCAATTAGTGAACAATCACGAACGGCATTTAAATAGTATATCCATGTATAGTGTGTGATAGTGTGTCTATGTGTGCGCCGTAATAAAGAATCCTCACTGACCCAGTAAAAGGAAAATAATGAAAATGTTGTCAATGCGCCGTGCCTCTCCATTAGATGGTGGGCTTCGCATGAAAGCGAGGGATTTCGGTGATCTGTTCCTTTTAATACTATTCTTTGGTTGTCATTTAATCAAAATTCAGACGTCGCACCATGACATAACAGGAATACGATGTTTTAACAACTGTACGTACTTGATAGATACATAGATTATATAGGTACTGCAACTTTTTTACTGGAGACTGTGTACAGATGTCATTCTCTATCAGTCTTCATCAATTTATCACATTCATCATGTCATTTAACTATGGCACAGAATATATAATAGTACAAGTACAGAAGGCCCACTGCTTTGATGTTCACGAAATGCCGCCTTTTTAAATGCCTACCAAATTCTAACAAAGAAATGAGTCGCACGTGCGCAGCGTCGGAGGATAGGGTTGCCTATGGTTTAAAACGCATTAATTCTCAGATAAATAGTTATACTATATATTCAAGTCTTGGGTACTTTCTAGGTATATATATATACAGTATTTTTTATATTTTTGTTACAGCCTTTCAGCATCACAAGCCTTATTGAACTTTTCCGTTGGACTTAATCAATAAGATCAGTGTAAGATTGTCCTATTTTATTAATGATGTCTATTTAACTAAGCATTATTAGCCATTCTACACGTGGACATCGCATATGAACCTTGAAAAAAACTCGCTACGTAATGTAACAATAGAAAGTGCGAACGTGCGTTTCGTGAGAACGCGCGCCACCCCTGATTAGGCCGCGAACTCGCGGCCGCCAGCATGTACTTGTAGCGCGGCGATAGAATCGCGGAGTGAGCCGCCCCTGACTATGGGTAGGTACTTGTTTTAATGCAGTTTTGATCTTCGATTGAAAGGCGAAGGCAAATCTTTTCGCACTATATCTGTAGGTAGGTAATTTAATTATATTACATTTAACAAAGTTGTAAATACGCGAAATAATTCCCTTACCTAAAACATGTACCTGCCTATGATAATTTCGCTCAATCCTTGTGGCCTGTTCGACCGTGGAAAGGTTCGTGTATAGCCAATATACAATTACCGTGGTGAAATTCTGAGCTTCTAACCATTTGCTTTTGAGGTTTTAGAATATACAGTATGTAAACTAACGAAAACCCGTACTGTAACCCGTAAATGTCCAGGTGATACTGAGAAACTTTTACTATGGGACCAACACCCAAAACGCGAAATAAAAATTTACTCTCCCATAGGAAATACTTACTATAAAATAAAACTACCTATGAAACTGTCAGAAGATATTTTCGTGATTTCGGGGTTGATCCCATAGTAAGAAACTTTTACTATGGGATCAACCCCGAAATCACAGTATCACCTGGACATTTACGGGTTCCAGTAAATGGTTTTCGTTAGTTTACATACCGTATTACTCGATATCGTTGACGTTACGTTACGAAAAAAATTTTGAAAAAACCTCCGACATAGTGGACCGATTTCCATCAAACAAAAGACTAAGAACACTTCGAATAATTCAGCTTTCAAACAAAAAAAATCTAATTCGGTTCACCCGTTCGGGTGCTACGATGCCACAGACAGACAGATAGATTTTAACCCCTGTTGATTTTGCGTTGGGGTCTAAAAATTACATTCTTTGTATGGAGAAAGTAAACAGCGCCTACCAACAAACAAAGGTAAGTACTTACTAGTATCAGCCCAAGACAACAATGTTAACAACGAGTTTGATAGCCCAGCTTCTGCAATGGTTGTTAAGTACCTAAAGGTCCAAGTTTGACGTTTAAACTAACATTTGCTCCAGCCTCGCTGACTAGACTAGACGATTGTTGCTAACTTGTCTTTAATTGACTCTAAAACATGTAATTTGTGTAAGGTCAGTGTGGGGAAGACCGTCTACCCAGAAAGACCGTCTACTGAATATAACTTTTGTATTTATATATCTATCATTTCCTATATGTACCTCCGAAGGTATACCAGTTTTTCATCCTTAATCCATTGGTCTTCAATAGATATCCCTAGAACGAACACTAGTTAACAAAAAACTTGATTCGTGTTTCGAACACGACCATCGAGTTCAACAAGGTTACGCAAAAAATTAAAATAAAATAGAAGCAGTTGGAATATTTGTGCATTATGTACGTAACGTAGTAATTTAATAATCGTTCTTCCTGTCTAGTACAATGACTGCTCTTAAAACGCGTTTATTGTTTTATTTCCTGAAATATGTAACTTCGAAATTGTGCCTAGTCGGAAAGACCGGCATATAAGAGTAAGGCACCTTTTTTAGGCTTTATGAGAAATAAGTCGAGTTTAAACGGGTGTTGTAGGTTAATTTTAATTATAAGTTTCGGCTTTGCTTTTGTCTGGACCTGACAAAAGAAGGTTATCAACCTCATTTACGAGACATATGACGGTCTTGCCTTATAAATTAAAGGAAGCGGTCATTTGTGACCCCTGTTTTTAAATCCGGAAATAAACATGACGTACAGAACTATAGGCCTATTTCTAAACTTAACATAATACCTAAATTGTTTGAAAAAATAATTTATGATCAAATATTCCCTATTCTCAGACCACTGTTAGTTCAAGAGCAACATGGATT
Source organism: Leguminivora glycinivorella (assembly GCF_023078275.1). NCBI lineage: Eukaryota > Metazoa > Arthropoda > Insecta > Lepidoptera > Tortricidae > Leguminivora > Leguminivora glycinivorella. The sequence goes on from NC_062980.1 coordinate 7,320,201, forward strand.
TATCGATAAAAAATCTACTGAAACTAATCTTTGCGAATATGTCGATAGAATCTTGTCGGGCATGAATGATGGTTACCAGATCGATGTTGTGTACACCGATTACTCTAAAGCCTTTGACAAAATATCTCATTCTATACTTTTACAAAAGCTAGAGTCAGTCGGAATTCATGGCAATCTCTTGCGATGGGTTACTTCGTATCTGCGGGACCGTTGTCAAGCTGTAGCTATCAAAGGTTTCTGTTCTAGTTTTGTCCCTGTCAGTTCAGGCGTCCCTCAGGGATCGCATTTAGGGCCTCTATTTTTTAATGTCTTTATAAATGACGTGACATCCCATCTGGTATCTTCAACTTGCCTTTTATACGCCGACGACAAAAAGATACTAAAACTTGTTAAGAGTATAACTGATTGTCATGCGTTACAGGAAGACTTAACCCGACTGCATACATACTGCCAATTAAATCAGTTGCACTTAAATATTAACAAATGTAATATAATTACATTCACCAGAAAAAAACAAGTTATTTACTACGACTACCATATAAACAACACGCCATTATGTAGAGTCTCTACTATTAAAGACTTGGGTATTCATCTGGACAGCAAACTATTGTTCAGCAGCCATATTACGAGCATAGTAAATAGAGCCTTTGGTTTACTTGGGTTCATCTTGAGAACTTGTAAAGATTTCAAAGAACCCGTCACATTGCTGACACTCTTCAACTCGCTAGTCAGACCAATTCTGGAATATGGTTCATCTGTATGGAATCCTAATTACAAGTGTTATATTAACAGTATTGAAAAAATTCAAAAGAAACTTATAAAACATTTAACATACAAAAACATTGGGTCAACTCAATCGATAAACCTGCAAGATCTGGTATCGCTCGAAAGCCGGCGCACATTAAAAGATCAAATATTTTTGTATAAAATTTTAAGAAGTTTTATCGACTCCCCTTATTTGTTAAGTAGACTTAGCTTTAAAACTCCCCGCCTGAACACACGACGTAAAGATAAATTATTTCATATTCCCTTCAGCAAAAATAAATATAGATCGAACTCCTTTTTGATAAGAACATGTAAATTTAATAATGATATTTTCTCAAACATAGATATATTTAACGACTCCTTAACTAAATTTAAACATCATGTGCTTTTGGTTTTAAATGAACAAATAAAATTAGATTTTAATTTTAAGATTGCACCTTTATAATTTGTGCTGTAACCCCTTTATAACTTTTATTGTGTAATTAAGTAGTGTGTAGAAATAGTTAGTTATCTTTTTTTCTCATTAATGAAGCCATTGTCCTAATTTGACTGTTGTTGTTAATTTTAAATTTAGTTATTCCGTATTAGTATAATTACATCCGACGTAAGCCACCAAATACCCGGGTTACTTATATATGGAGATTACTAAAAACTGAGACTTGAGACGTAAATTCACTTTTATTTTCTTTACTTTAATTTACTCTAGATATTATTTCACATCTGTCTTCTTTCAAGGCTCAACCAAGAATGTCGCAACTGGCCCGGTTCCCCACCGTCGCCCACTTCCATAGCTAAATTACCCGAACTCGTTTCAACCAATCACTGATCCGTATCTTTACGCCATTTTATCATAGACGGCTGTCTATGATCAAAAGACGTACCGCGCATTTCTACGACCAATCCTCGATAAGCATTTACCCGCCATTTCAATATAAACCGATATTGTCTATGTTGAAATGGTGTTGCTATGTTTTTTTTTTATTGAAAATAACAATATAAATAAGGTATCTATACACGAACCCTAACAATCGACCATCCTGATAACGGTTCCGCCCCGGAACACGTCCCCAGGTGGGAACCCTAACAATCGGGAACGGGATCCTGACCAGTTGCACAGACTTCACATCACAAAGCGAAGTTAAACTTAAATTTACTATGTATAGTCGTAGTCATATATGCTAAATTCTAGGTACTTTTTAATTCAAAAAACAGTTTAATATCAATTAATCACTCGACTCACAAATAATAATTGTAATTAACAAGCAATTTACTAAAACTCAACTTGCTTAGGCTCAATTGATTGCAACACACAATATATTTGAATTACTCATGAAGGTACAATAAAGAAACAAAACATGTATAAGGTTCTAAATTACATTCTGACATTTAGAGCCCTGGGCCCTGGAGTGTACGAACTGATCGAGAAACGATATAATGTTATTTTATTATATTATTAAATTAGTGTCAAAATCGACAACCCATAAACAAATAAATATTTAAAGAGCTTAAATTGTTTTATTCCATAAACAAAGATCGAAGTAACAAATCGAGCAACATAGCTACTTACATTCGTCAATAACCAAAACTACTAATACCATGTCTTCGTGACATAAATCGACTATCAACTAATTACAAATCAAAACATCGAGCAAAACTAGGCTTTATTTATTTGCACAATTTCATGATCAAGCGAAAAAGCAAGTTTCGAAAATCTTCTAAGTATTACGACTTAATTCGAATATCCAGAGCTTATAAAACAAGTGGAGTACCCAACGATCGATTATGGGTATCCACTTTAACGATATCTTGGTTCTCGTCCGATCGAATAACGAAAAACCATCGAAAACCCCGAACGATCGATTATCGGGTTGCCTTACCGTTGGCCCCACAAGCCGATCGAATACTCGTGAAGGGCGCGGTAGGACTTTTTAATCGAGTTGCCTTGCCGTAAACCTTACGAGCCGATCGAATACTCGTGAAGGTACGGAAGGACTTCATCGACTTGCCTCGCCGTTGACCTCGGGAGCCGATCGAATACTCGCGAAGGTGCGGGAGGACTTTCGAAACATCGAAACACCGATCATCGACATCTGAAACAATATTAAACATTATGTAGTCTACATGCTAATTGTAATAGGTATAATAGTGTAGGTACAAATAATAACACATCCTCTTAGTCGGCTTGTGATGTTAATCTCAAATATCATCGTCATTAATTATCAGTGTTGCTATTGGGATCCGAATCATCAGTATGTACCTTAAACAGCAGCGTTAATATACCCCATATATGGTTTTATACCTACGGTCCGCAGCAAGCGTTGTAGGTCGTCGGTTTTCCGTGCCTGAGAGTCCCGGAATGGGCGCCGTACCGTATATTTATACTTAAATCTTAAATAAAGCGATAAGGCCCTATGAATGATGCCACTCTGGCCATCGTTATTAAAACATGTCTCAGTTTATTGGTTTATTGGTACTTTGATAAAGCATTGGATAAAGTAAATTGAAAGCGAATGTTTAGATTTTAAAGGAAGCATGATTAGATTATAAAGTCCGTAGAGTAATTTATGAACTTTATAAAAATCAGGAAGCTACCACAGAAATAGGAAAAGAGAATAGACAAGCAAAAATCCAACAAGGGGTTAGGCATGACTGTCCGCTTTAACCGCTTATTTTGAACATTTTCATAGAGTGTGCCAACAGTATACTTGCAGAAACAGAAAAAAAAGTGGAGTTAATTTTAATGGAAAAAATATGCATATTATACGCTTTGCTGATGATATTGCTGCACTGCCACACACATCTGAGCAGATTGAAAAATACTGAATGATGTGTTTGATGAATTTGAACTGAAAATAAGCATCAAGAGAACTAGAGTACTTGTAGCCTCAAAACATATTTAAAAACTTACGTATTCATGCTTCAAAGACAAAGACCAATAATATTAAATAATAGTATTATAGAAAAGGCAAAAAAAACATTTAAATATTTGGGGAAGCATAATCACTAGTGATTCCAGATGTTCACAAGACATTATAACTAGAATAGCAATGGCTAAAAAAGAGAAGCCCTCTACCAGAAATAAAAGCCCAAATACCTAATAATAAACATTAAATAAATGTCATATACAAAGAAAAAGTGACCAAGGCCTCCAAGTGTTCCGAGCTGGAATCGAACCAGCGTATTCCGCCTACCGGGTGGATGCCTGAACCAGTAGTGTGACTACTTAAAAAAAATACAAGTTAAAATATTTTCTATGAAAATAATTTAATTTGTTCTTAGAGTACCTAATAATATTCGCAAAAAGCTCATAAAAGTATTTACATCTAGAGCATATACGGAAGCGAAACGTGGACAATGAGACAGCGTGATGGGAAGATGCGGGCGTCGAATAGCAAAGATCAGTTGGTATCAATTGAAAACTAACGAAGATGTTTTAAATATAGTAGGTAAGAAAAGAAGTTTGCTGTAAACTACAAATAACAGAAGAAATGAACGCGTCCTGCACGACACAAACACAACACTTGGTAGTATTTGACAATACTTGTGGTACGGAATCGCCAATACATACATGCAACCCTTAACAGAATGATGAAACCCGCCGCTTACTGCTCCCTAGGTTTACTGGCTATCGACTGCTTCACGAGAACGTCACCATCAAATTCTGTTCTTGTTTAAATTCTAACCGAAGCCGCACCATGAAGCTGCACAGCGCTGAAAGTATGCTACCGTAATAAGGTTTCATCGTATTCGACTACATTGAAACGGGTGGATTTATTGGTTATTTAGAAAAACTGCAGTTTCTTGACATCCTTGTACATTATTTTATGAGCCTGCTTCGTGTATCCTACCCCATCAATCTAGAGATCAAGTGAACGGCTTGCCAAGGACATAGGCAATTACCAAAACACTTCATGATGGATGTTAGTTGGAATAAAGGTTAGTTGGCTAGCAAAATCTATGAAAGGCTCAATAGTCCTTGCACAGTTGTAACTGTCTAACTGTAACATTAAATAACCGGGTCTAGATCCGAATCAACATTAACTAATTTTCATGACATTTGGTAATGGAACCATCCGATTTATCGCCAGGGACGCCACTCTTAGTAAAACATTTATTTGCAACATGTCCTATCCTGTTGCACTTCGTGCATTTAATGAGAGGTTTAGTACAATAAAGGTAACTATGACCAGTTTCCTTGCAATTGTAGCATCCCAATTGCTGTCCTGGCTTGGGATCAGTTTTCGGTAGAGTTGAAATATTCCCCCCAGCAAAATAACTACTGGTGGGTCTATTTCTGACATGGTAATGATCTGAACTAACTTGACTCGATTCCTTGTAACTCATAAGAAAAGGCAGTAATTGGTCGACGTGAGTACAGCGCAACGCTAAAGCACCCGACCTAAGCGTTCGATCGGTGATTCCATGTATTATACAATCCGCGGCGCGTTTCCCTACTATGTCACACTGATTAACAAGACTCAGTTTTTCGTAATAATATACTACTATGGGTTCGTTAAACTTGCTTTTTCTTTTGAGCATGTCTTCCAAAATCTGGCCATAATTTTGGTCACAAGGAAACGCGTCCAACAACTTTGTTTGCCACTCTTGCCAGGTAAAAAGTATCGTATTTAGGCTTTCGTACCATGTCTTCGCTAGGCCTTGCAATTTCTGCATGGCAAAATGCGTGGTAGTCCTCTCATCCCAACCATATACAGCAGCGCATTCATTGACTTTCTTCAACCAAATATCCATACGCTGATTTTTGGTGGAAGGGTCAAAGCCAGGTAAAATGTTTTTATGGTCTATTTTCTGTAAGGGTTGTTGAGCGGGTTGTGCAAGTGGTTGAGATGTAGGAACACCGCTTAATTGCAAAAGAATATTGACTAAATCTTTTTTGGAAAAGGAAGGGCTACGTGACCTTTCATGGCGTCCAGCGTCGTCACGATGCTCGGCTTGTCGCTTGGCATGTCTCTCAGGCCGATGCTCAGCATGATGTTCCTCCTGATGCTCAGCTTGGCTTGTGACGCGTCGTGCGGTGTGGCGCCGGCCGGACGAAGACCGGCTGCGGTGTCCCCTGTTGACTGGTCTTCTGTCGCAGTTGCGTCTCAAAGAACGACGCCGACCTTCAGCTTCCCGACGTCTTTCTCTCTCCAGCTCCCTCTCCAACATGTGTAGTCGCGTGCTGCCAGATGCTCGACGAGGATGAGAAATGAGCAATGAGAAATGAGATTTTTATTGATAAAATTATAAGTAATTTTACATGTCACTCCAATAATAAATAATTCTTATTAACTAAACAGACTAGTATATTGCTAGGCCCAATTAGTGAGTTAGGTACATCTTTTTATCTTATAGTTAAGTTAATGAGTTAGTTTATAGTTACAGTCGTTACAGTTTTTTATTTTGCAACATTTATGTTGAAGAGAATTCATTTTAGTTTGACATCCTAGTAGTTCTTAATATAAATTCGTTTATTGTGTAATAAGCAGATGTAATCAACATTTTTTTAAGTTTATTTTCAAATATAGCCTCACTAGGTGAGTCAATGACCTCTTTCGGAAGTGTGTTATAAATCTTTACACCCATGACACCGAGTGACTTCCGAGCTTTCGCCAGGCGGCGGCGCGGGACCAGCAGCAGGTGCTCGCCGCGCGTGTTGCGCCCGTGGCTCTGCCCGCGGGTCATGTACAACCCTAGATTGGACCGCACGTACTTGCATGCAGTCAATATATAGACACATGGCAGCGTGAGGATTTTGTGTTCTTTAAATAACGACTGCGCTGGGTAATCATATGGTTTATTTGAAATTATCCTAAGGGCTCGCTTTTGCAATCTAAACAGTCTATTGCATTCGGCAGCGGTAGCCCATAGTTCTACACCTTGTGTTAAAATTGAGTGGAAGTACCCGTAATATGCTATTCTGAGGTTTTGGGGTGTTAGAGATGGGGCGAGTCTAGCAAGGGCGAAGCACGCCGACGCCAGCCTGTCAGAAACCGTATCTATATGGGGGGTCCAGGTTAGACCCGCGTCTATGGTAAAACCGAGGTATCTAGCTTGCTCGACCTGGGGAAGCATAGTATTGTTTACATATATTTCTAGCGGACATATACCAGTGTTTCGCAGTTGAAAGTGCATAATATTAGTTTTTTCTATATTCAGAATCATACCGTTAGATGAAAACCACCTGGCAATGTTATGCATTACTTTATTTGCTGTAGTTTTTAAATTGTTGAAATTATCTGCATTTATTATAATGCACGTGTCATCCGCGAACATAATATATTCAGGGTCAGAGCATGCTGTCATTATGTCATTAACTAATATTAGGAAAAGGTTATTACCCATCATAGATCCTTGCGGTACCGCGCAATCTCCTACAGGTTCAAGGTTCGACTTCGAGCCATGGACGACGGTGCTTTGTTGTCGGTTTCTCAGAAATGAGGCGATCGTATTAAGAAAGTTGCCTTCGAAGCCGTATCGCGATAGTTTGGAGAGAAGCAACGAGTGGTCGATCATCTCGAAGGCGCGCGACAGGTCGCAGAATATTGCTGCCACCTGCCGCTCGGCCTCGAGATGCGTCATCACTCGCGCCACCACATCGCGCGCTGCATGCGTCGTCGATAGGCCTGTCTGGTAAGCATACTGTTGGCTATTTAAAAGTTTGTATTGAGTAAGGTGTTGCATAATTCTCATACTTAGTAAACGTTCGAATATTTTTGATATTATAGGAATGAGCGATATAGGTCTATAGAATTTAGGTATATGCATTTCGCCTTTTCCTTTATAGATTGGTTGTATTTTTACGAGCTTCAAAGTGTCGGGGTAGACACCCGCTGTGACACATTCATTGAATATTAAAAGTATTAAGGATATGACATTAGGAGGAATTAAATCTATGACATAGGTTGTCATATCATTTATGTCTTTAGATTGTTTTCGTTTAACGTCCTTACATGCCTTCAACATCTCGCTAAGAGTGAACGGTACAAACACAAACGCGGGCGGCACTTGCGGCAGATATCTGTCGAGATATGCGAGAGCGTCATCAGCGCACGGGCGCGAGTCATTGTTGGTGTGCGTGTAGTAGTGGTTGAGCTGGTCCGCGGCGGCCGCGGCGCGCGCAGACTCGAAGCGTAGGACTGGGGCTCCGACTTCGCGTGGCTTCTCGGGATCCATTCATTTTATCGTCATCAGGGGTCTTAAGCCTTCTAGAATCCCGATCAGGATGCTCCAGAGATTGCATGGTATCTGAAACTCAATACAAGAGGCATTAGAATACATTACTTAAACCCTAGGGACATAACAGTACTATAACACTGCGTAAAAGGAGAATATACTAAAAATGGAATTGATTCATTATGACTTTCACCAATAAATAACCAAGGGATCAATTAGGTACATATCGGTAAGTACTTATGGTATAATGAGTATCTGTATTTAAATTCGACGAGTAAGGAATGTGTTTAAAAATAGGGTAGTTGGTAATAATTTAACTATCCATAATGAACAAAGGATACAGTACCACAAATTTGATAAGCTAAGCTTTTGTAATCATCATGAGTTCCATTGTATAGCCCATATATTTAAAAGCAATTAGTAATAAATTGAAGCTATTAAGTAATATTAAAGCACCGGACAATCTAAATATTCACGGACCTCGCATTGTCAAACTAAATTAAAAATTTGATTAACAACGGACTACTACAACAAGGTCCACATTACTCCACGTTTAACGTTTGATAAACAAAGTGAAATTTTCTTCCAGTATTACCCACACAGAAATGTAAAAAAAATATTACTCTTCAACTTGATTTAATTGAACTAGTAAAAGTGTAATTCGTTTACTACCAAACACTAATTAGTAGATATGTGGCAACAATGTATTGCTACTGTGATATACAAACCTCTAAACTGTTAACCGTTAGATTTAATATCGTAAAAACTGCCGCAATAAATTTTAAAACCGTTAACGGAATTGAACACTAACACCATTCCTAGACCTATCTGTTCGTAACGAAATTCAATTAACTGACTTAACTAACTCACTGAGTTTCAAATTTTACCGAACTGTTAGGTATATAATAAAAAAAACATGAATTGTGGGTGTGTACTTACGTTTTGGTTGCGTGTTCCAACTTCTGAAATAAAATTACATCCGACGTAAGCCACCAAATACCCGGGTTACTTATATATGGAGATTACTAAAAACTGAGACTTGAGACGTAAATTCACTTTTATTTTCTTTACTTTAATTTACTCTAGATATTATTTCACATCTGTCTTCTTTCAAGGCTCAACCAAGAATGTCGCAACTGGCCCGGTTCCCCACCGTCGCCCACTTCCATAGCTAAATTACCCGAACTCGTTTCAACCAATCACTGATCCGTATCTTTACGCCATTTTATCATAGACGGCTGTCTATGATCAAAAGACGTACCGCGCATTTCTACGACCAATCCTCGATAAGCATTTACCCGCCATTTCAATATAAACCGATATTGTCTATGTTGAAATGGTGTTGCTATGTTTTTTTTTTATTGAAAATAACAATATAAATAAGGTATCTATACACGAACCCTAACATTAGTTAGTCTTTAATGATATATTAAGTGGTGGCAACTGTATTGGTTCATAAATTATGTATTTACTTTAGCTATAAGAAACATGTACCGTTTGTGCCCAAATAAACATTAAAACATTAAAAAACATAAATAGAAAAATGCTGATGTGTTGAAAATATCAACGTTATTTGTTTTAATATCTATCACATTACTCCTTGTAATTACAGAATATAACAATGAACATGATTTTGATACTTATTTCAATATGAAATTACGCGACAACGAGCACTAGACGGTCTTTCCGTACTCGCCGCGTGGGGACGGTCAACCCGCCGAGCCTTAAAAAAAGTGATTTCTATCACATATAGTTTTCACAGTAGAGATGGGTAGGGGTGAGTAAATACTGAGTATTTACCCGTAATTTACTCAAAGCACCGAGTAAATACTCGTATTTACTCATTTGGGTGAGTATAAACTGTTACCTAAAAATAATTTAAAAAATGAGATTTAAGTACTTAGTCGTGTTTATTTTAACTGTGTGGACATGTTTAAATGAGATTTATATTATTAGAAGCTTATGGGAGTCTTAGTTTGTCGAAAAAAAGGTAATCTTTGTGAGAAAAAAATAGTGATAATGTTTAGTTAGCAGTTTTGTTTTAAGAAAGCAGGTATTTACAGTAAAAGTATGAGACTTCAATGAAATTGATGTTCTAGATAACGGCATGACGTTCGGAAGTGATTGTCAATGTGGCACTTACGACCTTTTATTAAGGGTTTTCTAAAGAAAACTCAAAAATGGCTCAGCTGGTGACGTTTAAAGTACTAGTTTTGTGTTTTGTATTATATGGCCAATAATTTGACGGTTTCTGGATATTTTTCCAACAACGAATTCGAAAGTTATAAAGGTATAAACATTATTTCGGCCTTAATTATCGTTTTATTCCAAAACTGTTCATATTATTAAAAATTTTTTATAAACATTCAATTAATTTTTAAAGACCTATCAGATGATGTATAACACACTGGTAATTTCTGAATTTTATTTTTGTGAAAAATAGTTACATGTATGGAGAGCACGTCTTTAAAATAAAATTAATATAAATTTGATTACTTAACATAGTAGTCGATAACAAAATACACCAATATTTCTAATTTGTATTTCCATTTCAGCACGCGAAATAGTTTATACCCATCAATTTGAGTAAAAACGAGTAAATACGGGTATTTTGAGTAAATACTGAGTATTTACTCGATATTTACTCTTGAGTATTTACTCACTACCCATCTCTATTTCACAGTAATACTTTAATTCACCAAAGTATTATAAAAGCTGTGTAGAATATAAAATTTGCTAGCCCATAGGACCATGCGGATCACTCCAGCCAGGCAATAATGGTCGCGCGATAAATGATAAAACATCTGGCCGTCCCTATCGCACATACTAATAGTGCGATAGGGACGGCCTGATATTTTATCGTCTATCGCGCGACCATGCTACCCGTGCAGACTACTTTAATAGTCTAGTTTTATCCACTCAAACTTTATTTCAAATAAAGTATGCCGGTCTTGCCCGCACTGACCTTACATGCATTTTCTGTGTCGTTTTCTAACACGTCAAGAACTCTTAGTCGGAACCCTGAAGGCCCCTTAAATTAGTGGTTTGGCAGAATCGGTAATGCATTAATTGGATTGGTGCCCGGTTCATGAGATATGGCTTTGTTCTAATGGTATTACTTAATACATTGTAAGTTACTCAACTCAGGGTAAGTACACGTTTCAACGAATTCATTACATTAATATGTGTTCAGGTAACGGTTCGGTCGAGTGGAATAAAAAGGTAATTGAGAATATGAGAGATAAGTACAAACTGTCAAAAAGGAGTGGAAATTAAAAAGTGGCAACATCGTCGTGTAGTCTCGTTTTCCCACACATATCGGTAAGAAAGGGATGAAATGACGACGTTGCCATTTTTAGGGTTCCGTAGTCAACTAGGAACCCTTATACTTATAGTTTCGCCATGTCTGTCTGTCCGTCCGTCCGTCCGTCCGTCCGTCCGCGGATAATCTCATTAACCGTTAGCACTAGAAAGCTGAAATTTGGTACCAATATGTATATCAATCACGCCAACAAAGTGCAAAAATAAAAAATGGAAAAAAATGTTTTATTAGGGTACCCCCCTACATGTAAAGTGGGGGCTGATATTTTTTTCATTCCAACCCCAACGTGTGATATATTGGTGGATAGGTATTTAAAAATGAATAAGGGTTTACTAATATTGTTTTTTGATAATATTTATATTTTCAGAAATAATCGCTCCTAAAGGAAAAAAAAGTGCGTCCCCTCCCCCTCTAACTTTTTTACCATATGTTTAAAAAATATGAAAAAAATCACAAAAGTAGAACTTTATAAAGACTTTCTAGAAAAATTGTTTTGAACTTGATAGGTTCAGTAGTTTTTGAGAAAAATACGGAAAACTACGGAACCCTACACTGAGCGTGGCCCGACACGCTCTTGGCCGGTTTTTTTTTATTCCAACCCCAATGTGTGATACATTATTGGATAGGTATTTAAAAATGAATAGGGGTTTACTAAAATCGTATTAATATTATTTTATAAAAAATAATATTAATATTTTCGGAAATAATCGCTCCTAAAGGAAAAAAAAGTGTGCCCCCCCTCTAACTTTTGAACCATGTGTTTAAAAAATATGAAAAAAATCACAAAAGTAGAACTTTATAAGACTTTCTTGGAAAATTGATTTGAACTTGATAGGTTCAGTAGTTTTTGAGAAAAATACGGAAAACTACGGAACCCTACACTGAGCGTGGCCCGACACGCTCTTGGCCGGTTTTTTTCTTCATTGAAAGTTGTAGTACGTCATAATATGAGTTTTTTGTAATTTCATCCATTTATCATAAATTTTAAGATGCAAAGGTAGGTATGCAATTGCCTGAATCTCATAATACATATTTTTACCTCGAAGTACCAGAATATTCCCAAAATACTTAAACTTTATATTAAGTTGGTGCCATAATATCTATGACATAATATGCGTGGGTATCCACGCATATTTTTAAGTTAATTCGTTTAATGTAAAGTGCCATCTGTTTAAATACCGGTAGCTAATTTGTTAGTGGGTGATTCTCCGAGACCCTAATTTTCAATGTCCGGAAGCTTATTTCACTGAAAACTTTACTTTAAAATCCTGTTTTTTTTTTCAGAGATACTTTTTATCTCTAGTCGACTGGGACATCGATTAGCTTTAGTATAAGGTCATTGTAATTTTTTTATATTAAAAAAATATATCCGTTATTCTTACTACTCTGTCGTGTCCGTTCTCCATTTTTCTCTAAACATGTGATGATAACTTCAATTAAGTCAACTTAACGAATATTTTGATTGAGTACATGGATACATTATTAGTTACTACATTACTAAAACTTAACAAGTATTTTTTTATCTATAATTTTGTATTTAAAATTTAGGAAATATGAGATGTCCGCGACAAAATTCTTATTTCTCTGGTGCGGTTTTTATTCGCCTGTATCGTAAACGTATTGAAGATTGTAGACAAACTTCCCCCGTGGGGAATAATCAGTCGCGCTCGGAACGTGGTACGAGGTGGAAGTGCCGGCTGTTGCACGTGGCTCCGGAATTACGAAGGTAAATATCTTATTCCTCTGTCCGTGGTTTAGGTATCATTCTTATTACTCTGTTCGATTTTTTGGGATTTGTGTAACTTTAAAAAATGTACTTTTTTGCTTAATTAATTGCTTTACGTACTATCTATTCATATTATTAAAGACAGCCGCGTTGTATATACACATTATGAATCATTGGTTTTTTTTCGATAATTTCTTATTCCTCTGTCCCTTATTCCTATGGATTTTGGACAATGGAATAAGAATTTTCTAAATTTTTCTTGTTTTTCTTAACTGACTTTCAAAAAGAAGAGTAGTTATCAAGTGATTTCCTATATTTTAAAGTACCTTAATAAAAAAAACTTAGATCTTTTTAAAAATATTAATAAAAAAATTTAGATCTTTTTAGCACCTAGTGCATTTACAGTCTGAATGTTATTAAAATAAAAATATTCTAAAGTACTTTTTTGATAGTTTAGTGAACAAAAGTACAATATATAATTTATAAATATACGGTTTTTAAAAATTTTTGTTAACCTATCCTGACTTATCTTATTCCTCTGGGCCTAAATTTCTTATTCAAAAAAGTTAAAATGAATTTATTTTAAATGAGTTCACAAAAATATGGGCCAAAACCATAGTTATGTCTAAAAATAAATCTATTTTCACAAGAGTATGTCCTTATTGGTCAAATTTCAAAAATAAAAAAGGACAGAGGAATAAGACAAAAATCGCTGTCTCGTAGAACGACCCTAGTACCTTATTATTGTAGAATCGTACGTTACTGTATATACCGACTATGACATGACGCTGAAGATCCATCTGTTAAAATAATGTTGTTTAAACTTAATGTTGTTGTTTTGTTGTTTATTCTGTAGAGAATGCTGTCTGGCATTAAGTTCGCCTTTTGTACTATAAGTTTTTCTTTCTTTGTGTACAATAAAGATTAAATAAATAAATAAATAAACGATTGTACCTATTCCTGAAAGCACGAAAAATTATACAATGTACCGTTTTAAAAATGTAACACAGAAAATTAAATTAGATTTGATTCTCGCTAGCAGTCTCGGCGGTACGTTTGTTCTTTAATATTTAATTATGTGCGTATCCTTCACAAAGGGGTCCTTATACTTCATCTGCAATAGGGTCGCATTTCTTTTGGAATTCGAGATGAAAACGACCATATTGCACATGGACCACAAGGGACCGTTTTGTAATGGATACGCACATATTATATCGTAGGCGTTAGAAGCAATCAGTATAGACCTCTATCTGGAGATGTTATTTTTCAATTCAATTATACAGTTTTTCCTTAGGTACAACAGCTATCACCAGTGCGGTCTTTTGCATAACTGTGTATATTGTTAGCAGTAGCAGACAATAAACATTTGGTGTACAGAAGGAACAATGTAGGCGATAGTATAGATCCTTGGGGTACGCTAGCGTTTATTGGCATATCCGAACGTATTCTGTCAGTGACGACCAGACATCGGATTCCGTGGGGCGAAACTTCTTGACAGCTAGGGACTTCCTATATCGATAAACTCATTTATCGATACTAGTTCTATATACTAGTGACCGCCCCCAACATTGTGTGTGTTTTTTGTAACTATTGTTCTGAAGACCAGTATGAAATTCATACATAGTGTCTAAAATAAATAGCGTCGAAATAAATTGTGACGAGTAAACTTTTAAAAACGTTTTCAAAAAAGAAGAAGAAAATTGAGTTCTTATTTTATTATGTAATATTTTTTTTAGACTACGTCGGTGGCAACCAAGCATACGGTCCGGTGCGGTGGAAAGCGGTTACCGTAATCTATGGACGCCTGCAATTCAAACAGTGTCACATGCGCATACTCTTTTAATAAAAAAATATTTTATAAGCAAACCTTTGTGTGATCACTAGTATTTAGAACTAGTATCGATAAATGAGTTTATCGATATAGGAAGTCCCTAGCTGTCAATAAGTTTCGCCCCACGGAATCCGATGTCTGGTGACGACTGATCATTGATAAGAATTAATCGTATCAAAAATCTAATAATATGGAGGTTCCATCAGCATTATCAGCAATACATCACTTGTGACATTGTAACTATTGCAAGTAACCCCGTAAACATTACATCGATCAAGTTCTTTCCTCACTTTCATATGCTACGGAGACTGCTTGCCTTCAAACGGGACGTACGCTTGTTTGCCATTGATATAGTAAATTAAGTAAATTTATACTAAGAAACCTGTAATATTTCGGAAAATCTACAAGTACATGAACGCATTAGTTGAGTTTTCAGGGCCATTAGTAGGGCGCTTCCGTCTTGCACAAGGAGCTCTCAGCAGAAGTACGGGTCATTAAGCAAGCCAATTGGCCTCTACGCGCTACGGTGCAGTTGCACACTCAATATATTTTAATGGTCGCTTTATTTACTTATTTAGTTACCTACTTATATTTTACAAATGGGGGCTTTTATGATGGAGCAACTGAGAGTTTACACCGTGTTTTTATTGAATTCCGTTAACTTCGGCATATAGTTAGGTCCATTATAGGAAACAGAATGGCATAGTCAGTTTTCTTAAATTCTTATTTTTTTCTAAAAAAAACCATACACTTGCGATAGATGTTACTTCAAATGCTGTTGAGAAACGGGGATTTACAATAGGCTACTAGACTCATATCGAATTTGGCACAATAAATGATTGTCTTCTGTAGTATTTGACATAAAAAAACAATATTTATAGATTTTGGGTATTAATAGTATGATGACTACGTATTTTCGATTAAAAATGTGTGTAATTTTTTATTTATTTTGGCCACCGAAAACGCTGTCAGCGATGTAAGTAGTGACGTCATCGTATTCGAACCTTACTGCATCTCAAAACAATCACTGACATATTGAACTTTATCCCTCATACTTAAAAAGTCAGAAAATATTGTTTTCGAGTAGAATTACCTGCTACACAGATTAATCTAAAGATTAACATGACTGTGTTGTTTTCGACTGATTACGTAAAAGTATACTTTAAAAATATTTTTTTAAATATGGTAACATTTTATTTCGGTTAATTGGACAGTACTTAATCATATAAGACAGACTTTAAAAAGGTCAAGTAGCCTATTAACTCACACTAAGTTAGTGTCAAAACTATGACATGTCAATCGCATATCGAACACACAATGCCCGTTTTTTAACCGCAATTGATGTATATGGTATTTTTCAGAAAAAAAATACGAATTAAAAAAAATCTAACTGTGCTATTCTGTTTCATATAATGGACCTAACTATAAGCCGAAGTTAACGGAATCCAATAAAACACTGTGTACTGGAGATGTAATGTTAAACTGAAACAGGGCATTAAGCGTAGCGTAGCTGGCTAGCTGCCTTCTAGTCCCGCTTAATATAAAAAAACTAAACCATCGACAAAAGAAGAAAAAGAAGCGACTAATTGCACTGCAGCACTTCAGGTAGACTACCTCGGACGTCATGTCATATCCGAAACGTCGAGTCAAAATAAACTTAAGTATTACGCGTTCCGTTCAAAACTTGTATTAAGTGCAGGATTGTCGAAAATGCCGAAAACTATTTAAGCAACAAAACCAACATAAAAAATTTTTAGCATTTTAGGTACAAATTGAAGGCTATCGCAATACGCAATTTCTTTTTAAAGTAAATTTAGTTAGATCCTTACTGAAATAAAAAGCTCACTAAGTAAGGGAATTTATAGTTTCAATTTCATCTCAATTGGCTTTTAGACCGCAAAGTAAATTAGGATAGCTTTTCACTTTATTTAGAAAAACTCTCAAGGAAATACAACTTAGTTATACTTAGAGTAAATTGCCAATAACTGGCCAGAGTCCCATACCTTATACTAAAATGAAATCTTTAATTATAAGAGTTTTTTTTAATTACTGGTTACCTCTCCTCTCCTGAGTCTGAAAGTCTCCTGACTATGAAAAATTGTTACCTTAAGTTATCAACATAGTGAATTGATTAAACGTGGACGTTTTGTAACATTCACCTGAGTACTGTGAAAATTAAGAATTGAAAAAAAGAAGATTAAGGTTATGTTTGTAATATTTGGGTCGACGACATCCAAAAAATTGCGGGTCACGACTGGATGAGACTAGCTCAGGACTGGGGGAAGTGGCGTACTAGAAGAGTACTAGCGTACTAGGCTCAGCAGTGGGCGATAAAGGGCTGATATTATAATGATATTGATGATGTAATACTCGTACATACCTATACATACTTACATATACAATCACGCCTGATAAAGAGACAGAGCACATGAAACTTAAAGTCGCACTTCCGGTTCGAGCGCCATCTTAGCGGTCTCGTGTCGTGAATAATTAATTTTTCTTTTGCTAGCTTATTATGCAATAAACTAATGTTCTAGTGAGAAGCTGATGAAGAATTAATCTCGAAACGCGTTTAGCCACTTTTTTGTCGTCAACGGCCGGTAGTCCACGTGCTCTTGTAAAATCTAGCTATCAATTTACAAGTTCTAACTCACCGTACACTATCGTACTTACCGTACCAAATTTAATAACAATTAGCTCATATTACCTTGATACTGGCAAAATAGTCCCAACCCAATGGACTGAAGCCATTTAATTTTAAAAACTTAACTTAAAGTCTCAGTGCCACTCTTGTCAATTAAGGGGTTGAAAGAAAACGAAAATTGTGACATTGCAGTGGCAGGTTGCCAGCCTCTCGCCTATACCACAATTTAACCCAATTCCACAGTCGATTTCTACGACACCCTATGATGTAATATTTGCCCATTAATGTGCTTATTTTTAATGTGAGTAGCCATAATAACTCCTAAGGTCAGTGTTGGCAAGACCTTCATACTTTATTTTAAATAAACTTTTCATAAGTGGGTAAAACTAGATAATAATTAAAGTGGGCCTGTCAGTAGCGCTGTCAGCAAAAATTTAAAGGTTTGTTTTTTCGATGCTGATCTACTGGAATTTTATTCTAATTAGATTACAAATTCCTTTCGCCGGCGATAAAATACCATCCCAACTCAATTTACCTATTTTCCCGCGAGTCTATTTAAATGCTAATGCTTTAGCATACCTGATGAGATTACAAAATTTAATTCACGTATGCTTTCTAATTTACAAAACCTTAAAAAATATAGGTAGACTGTCTTTCCGCAGTTTGCACAGTGTTATTTTAAAGTTAAAATTTGTCTGAAAAAGATGACCTTGCCAGGCGTAACGAGATAGTCACATTCGCACATGCCTAGCACTGGGTATGATACCTTTGCCTGTAGCTCCAACTTTAAAGCCTCCGCCACACATAAAGCGTTTTTATAGCGCAGCGTTAGCGGAGCGGAATGCGCGCTGAATGCGCGTGCATTCCGCTCGCAATCCGCGCTCGTTAGTTCCCGCTGGCGTCCGCTGGGCGCAAAGCCAGCGTCCGTCCGGCGCACCGCTATCATTGCGCTTCGCTAACGCTCCGCTTACGCTCTCAAAACGCGCATGTGTGGCCGAGCTTTAAACAATAACGTATCTTCCCCTAATACCATACATTGATGGGATGATCAACAGGATTCCAATTTAATCTTCATTTAAAAAAAATCAATAATGAACAAAGATTTTAAATAAAATCGTATAATGATATATCAATAAACAACGACAATAATATAACTAAAAAACAAAACCATCTATAATAGTGTTCTAAGTTCACTGACCTGAAGTCTGTAAACATTTTGTGATGTAAAGCTGTTAGCCAAATTTGTCTTGCCTTTATAATGCTGGATATTCTTGCACCATTTGTGTTATAATAGTCCATTCTGAAACAAAATGAATATGAACTATTTATACATATAACGGTAAGGTTCATACAAATTACATAAACATCGGTAGGTACAGTCAAACAATTGGAATAGGCCACTGCAGAACTATGTCATGGTGACCTTATAAATCAGATTGTAAGAAATCTCTTACTGCTTGTCATTTTGACATGGTTGTAGAGTGGCCTAGGGTTCCAATTAGTTGACTGTACGTACATAAACTCATGCCTGTATTCCAAAACGGGGTTAGCAAAGCACATGAAACTGCTTAAGTTTCTGAGCCTCTCTTGACAATTAAGGGGTTGAAAGAGACATTATGAATATTGTGATATTGCAATGACATCAGGTGGCCAAAATATCACCCACACCACAATGAAAGGGGGTGGTTAAATTCTTAACCCGTAACTACATGGGACACAAACAACATACTTATTAATTAATTTAGACAAAATCTGTGAAGTAAAGAACCAAGAACAATGGAAATTCATGCAGTTCCCTCAAAAGTTGCAGTTAGATTGCAGTCCGTCTGTCTTTGTGTCTTTTTAAAAAACGCGAACTTTTACCGACTATATTTAGAGCCTTTATCTTAGCGCTTTTTCTGTATTTTATTATAGTAACTATTTTCCTCAAAATGTCACCCAGATATTCATAAAATTTTGCAACCCAACAAGGGGTTCAGTGAAGGAAATTCAACAAGGAATTGCGTCTATTACCTACTTAAATACCAAAATGATCATTCAGGATAACGATTATTAAGGGCTTGTTACTTTTAGTGTTCGTTTTTGATTTTTATGAATAACACCTAAAGACTTTAGGAAAATTTTGTAGGTACGTACCTGCCTTAAAAAATCCTTCGATATGTTAACATTCAGCTGTCACGAAGTAGTACATCCACAATATAGTGAAGTACATCGCGATCATGAAGGGAATCACGCATATTACGACTATACAACAGCATACGCATTGACTTAGGCAGCAAACTGTTGGGCAAAGACTGAAAAACAAAATTTTAAGAAATTAAAGCATACCTAACTACTACGTAAACCCATGCTTGTATTTCAAAAAGAGGTAGGCTGACTTAAACTACTTAAGTTTCAGTGCCACTCGTAGCAAATAAGAGGTTGAAAGAAAACGAAATTGTGAATTTGGCATTGACAGGAAGCATATCGTCCAAATCACAATTTAAACCCATATCCCACAGTCAACTTCTACGACACCCACGGAAATTCTTGACCCGCCACCAAACGTCAAAACACATCATATAGTACGTTGCTTCTGGAAAGTTATGTATGAAAATGTTGGCATAATTAATCGAAGATTTTTTTTTATTGGGATATGTACATTATAGGCCGAAGTTATTTTTCATCAACCCTCCCTATCCCTCCCCCCTCTGCGTCACCCCTCTTCCCCCCCTTAAATAGCCGAAAATGCGGTTTTTCACGATTTCTGACAAAACCGTTGAAGATACAGAAAAAGCGTGTAGTAACAAAGTAATCCTTAATAAATTTACTACAAATCATTCATTGATACTTTGGTTCTAGCATTTATAGTTTTCGCGAGATCCATCACGAAAGTTGGTCCTTTGCTGCAATTTTCTTTAGTGAATGTTAAGTTTTCTCCCAAATTGCTTACGAAATCTGTTTGATATTACTAAAATATTATAAACTGAAAATGAATTTCAGGGGGAAAAATCACTACCATGGGTGGAACTTGAACTCACGGCTTCTAGATTGATACTCCAGAGCTCTACCAACAGCTACCAAAAGCTCATCCCCAGTCATCGATATACTATATGGATCAATGGTACTCTTAGCGACTACTACCGTGAAAATTTTACGTCTTAAATAGTTACTGGAATTCAAAGACATTGGAAATTCCACCCATGGTAGTGATCTTTCCCCCTTAATTTTATTTTAGTCATGAGTTACAATATTTTAGTCATATCAAACAAATTTCGACGATTTCGTAAGCATTTTGGGCAAAAACTTAACATTCATTAAAGAAAATTGCAGCAAAGGACCAACTTTCGTGACGGATCACGCGAAAACTATAAGTGCTAGAAGCAAAGTGTTAATGAGTGATTTGCAGTAAATTTATTAAGGATTACTTCGTTCCTACGCGCTTTTTCTGTATCTTCTACAGTTTTGTCAGAAATCTAGAAAAACCGCATTTTCGGCACTTTAAGGGAGGGTAGAGGGGTGACGCAGAGGGGGGAGGAGTGGGGAGGGTTGATGAAAAATAACTTCGGTCTATAACGTACATATTTCAATTTAAAAAAACCTTCCATTAATTATGCCGTAATTTTAGCTAATTTCCCTCTACTAATACTATTAAAATGAATGATGACGCTAACTCATCGTCTACATGAACAAGGCTCGCTGGTATATTTCGCGGGGTCCTTGCTTAGACCTATGTACGCCACATCACCACAATAATAAAAAAAACATATAAACAGATAGAACAAAAGAGATCAATCATTACCACATAATTTAAGCCTCTGGAACCGATACCGAGCATATTTAAACTGGGATAAACATTGTATTGTGTTTAATATAATTATTTAAAATCATGTAGAAGAACGACTAAATCAAGCAGACAGTGACAGTTTATGGTATTTATGTGTGATTTATGTCAGTTCTCTCAAAGAGTATCCATTTTAAGTACCACGGTGAAAAAGGTAAGGTTGGATCAGTTCAAGTCCAAAAAAAACATACTTCGCGATTTCTGCGAAAAACTTACATGTGCGAGCCTAGGACCCCATGGACTGTTTCAACGCCAAATAAGTAGGTACCTACATCTTACTCAATTTTAATGAAGTATCTAAGTTTGTACCTATACATTTACTTATACGTATGGCGCATTTACATAAACTTTCAAACAATATGTAGCTAGAATTATAAGTCCACATTCAGGGTCCCAAGCCACGAGATTGCGT
The DNA here is from genome assembly GCF_023078275.1 of Leguminivora glycinivorella. NCBI lineage: Eukaryota > Metazoa > Arthropoda > Insecta > Lepidoptera > Tortricidae > Leguminivora > Leguminivora glycinivorella. The sequence goes on from NC_062980.1 coordinate 7,341,900, forward strand.
CATGTGTTAATTTAAACAGGTCTTCCGCAGGGCCTGGGAAAGCATGCAGAGGGCAGCGCTGTATAATGTGCTCAATGGTTTGAGCCTCTTCACCACATTCGCAGAGCGTAGAGTCCCGCCCCCGCCAACCCCATTTATGGCGGAAATAATTACAGCGCCCGTGACCAGTCCTCAGTCTATTGACTGGACACCAGAGTTTTCGGGGCAAGTCAAAACCACCAGGTTTCGCTATGGGATCCATGTTTGACAGTATAGTTACAGCAGTAATACCTAATTACCTATACAGAGATACAACTGGTAGCTCTAAACATACATTGTATGTTTTATCTTTGATAATGTATCCGGAATTCGTTATAACGCTGGTCGTAAATTTTAGAACTTTACGGGCCATTACTCAAGAGTTTAGGATCAAAATGTAATAGGTATAAGCTTATGATGATATTCATAAGTTTCAATATTGGCATTAGGTACTTTGTGCCAAGGACGATATAATACCGGGAGAGACAAAGCCCATACAAAAAAGCTTACCCCTGAAATGTATGGGCCTTTTTTTATGCAATAGGCAGCAAACGGGCAGACGAGCCGCCTGATGGGAAACAGTCATCGCCGCCCATGGACATAAGCAACAACAGGGGAGCCACTTATGCGTTGCCGACCTTTGAGAACCCTAAATACTTGATTTTGAACCCCATATTGTAAGCGCAAGGGAAACAGTCTTTTAGGCTTAAAACTAGATGACGCTGTTTCGCAGCCTGGAAGTGATCAAAATCATATTTTCCCCAAATATTTTTGCGTGTTTTTATTCTTTTTAAGAACAAATGACATGCTTCATAATTTTTATATCATGATATCACGTCAATAGATATTACGTTTGAAAAAAATATTTTTGTAGGCATCATCAGTGTAGAACTGATGGTATTTAATAGGTGGCGCTAATAAATTCAGGTACGATTCTTAGTATGAAGATTGTAAATCCTATATAAATCATCCTTGCTTGTGAACTTTATAAGTGAGCTGTTCAAAGTATTGATATTGTATTACATGAATATATTCACGTTAATAAAGCGAGGTATCTTAGTTGGTTATTAAATCTGTCTTTGGGCCTATACCAGGGGCGGCTCACCGCGATTCTATCGCCGCGTTACAAAAACATGCCAGGGGCCGCGAGTGCGCGGCCCATTCAGTGGTGACGACCTTCTCACGGCGCAATAAAATTCAATGTCGGCTGCTCGCGTGCGGTCCCTTTGTTAATGAAGGTAAGAATTTAGAACGGCGGCATTTTGTGAACATCAAAGGAGTCAGCCTTCTGTACTTGTACTATTATATACTTACCAGTAGTGGGCAAAATACCCGAAAGGATTTTATTCAGCCTTCCATCGGCCCTTAAAAATAGTGTGTGATATGAGTATGGCCAGCACAGTCAGTAGTACAAATGCATTTCCACCACACCAACTAGTAAATGCTCTCTTTGCTATTTGAAAACAGATAGCAAAATTGCATTTTATCCACAAGAGTACAAAGTAAAATTATACCCACATATTTTAACTTGATGTCTTAAGCTGACTGGTAGATTTACCTATAAATGATGATATTGAATCATAAATCCATACTAATCCATACTAATATTATAAATGGGAAAGTGTGTGTGCCTGTTTGTTTTTCCGTCTTTCACGGCAAAACGGAGCGACGAATTGACGTGATTTTTTAAGTGGAGATAGTTGAATGAAGGGATGGAGAGTGACATAGGCTACTTTTTGTCTTTTTCTAACGCGAACAAAGCCGCGGGCAAAAGCTAGTATTGAATAAATTGATTTACCTATTTGATTTAGTTAGATGTTTCATAGTCAGTTGTTCGTGTTGGTGTGGTGAAAAATGTTGTGTTTCACTCGGTGGCAAAGTTTGTTTTACCTTCGTGCCTTGAAACCCTCGCAACACTCAAGATTTCAATTTTTACAATACAATACAAAGCATTTATTCATGATAAACAGTCATTAAAATGCAAACAAATGGTTAAAAAAACAGTGTTAATAATGTTTACTACGACATTTGTTTACTCGCTACCCTCGCGGTTCAATATTGGAATCTTCGCTTGCTCGGTTAAACAACAACTTTGCCCCCTTGTAAAACAAATAACTATTTCAATTTAGTTGGTGTAAATCTGGCCGTCCTCTAAATTTCCTTTAATTTTGGCACCCAATGAAAAAAGTATGGCCATACAGATGAACAACCGCAACCTGTATGGCAACCGAACTGCATGCCAACTGCACTCCTGATGCAACGTCGATCGTGCAGTTCTCATAATATTAGTTGCAATCGAGATCGAGTTGCCGTTCTTTTCTATTGTGCCATGGGTTTATAACTTTGCTATTGTAACCGTTCAGGCATTCATCGATGTTTAGCATGATAAGAACAAAATAATGCATTTTATAAATGTAGATATTATCTGATTTGTACTCCATTTTCCATAATGTAGTATCTGGGCCATTTTTTTCAAAGTTTCAAAGGGGTGGACAACCCCACTTTTGTGGAAATTTTTATGTGGTTTCCACTCTGAATCGCGAGTTCTTTCTATTCTAATAGGAGAAAAAAAGTGTCCCAAGGTTTTATTCTCATTCCGTTACCATTTTTTCATAAACGGAATGGAAGGTTCGAAAAAATGTATGGAAATCTTGGGACATTTTTAGGGTTCCGTAGTCAACTAGGAACCCTTATAGTTTCGACATGTCTGTCTGTCCGTCCGTCCGCGGATAATCTCAGTAACCGTTAGCACTAGAAAGCTGAAATTTGGTACCAATATGTATATCAATCACGCCGACAAAGTGGTAAAATAAAAAGTGGAAAAAAAATGTTTTGTTAGGGTACCCCCCCTACATGTAAAGTGGGGACTGATTTTTTTGTTCATTCCAACCCCAGAGTGTGATATCGTCACTACTTTTAAAAAAACTTGTATCTTCGCTTGTCAATGAAAAGAAAATTTTAGTAAGTATGTATGGAATGCATATACAACGTGTTTCCGGTATCACTCAAAACCTCAGACACCCCAACTGATTTCTATTTTTTTTAACTCATCTAGAGTATTCATCTTTTAATCTGATCGTTACTTTTTTTTAAATTGAATTTTTAATTTTCTGTACAGCTCTACTTGACTTTTAGCTATACACTCAATAAAATAATTGCTAACTACCATCATAAACCATAAGACTATTTATTTGTGTACGTTACTGCAACGACATAAGGTTTACCAATAGACAGCTAAGATGTCACTGTAAAACACTTTAAAGTATTATCACAGTAAACTTCAAATTGGACAGGTAATCGCAGTAAGCAAATTTAAACACAATATTAAAAACCGGCCAAGAGCGTGTCGGGCCACGCTCAGTGTAGGGTTCCGTAGTTTTTCGTATTTTTCTCAAAAACTACTGAACCTATCAAGTTCAAAACAATTTTCCTAGAAAGTCTTTATAAATTTCTACTTTTGTGATTTTTTCATATTTTTTAAACATATGGTTCAAAAGTTAGAGGGGGGGACGCACTTTTTTTTCCTTTAGGAGTAATTATTTCCGAAAATATTTATATTATCAAAAAACGATCTTAGTAAACCCTTATTCATTTTTAAATACCTATCCAAAAATATGTCACACGTTGGGGTTGGAATGAAAAAAAATATCAGCCCCCACTTTACATGTAGGGGGGGGTACCCTAATAAAACATATTTTTCCATTTTTTATTTTTGCACTTTGTTGGCGTGATTAATATACATATTGGTACCAAATTTCAGCTTTCTAGTGCTTACGGTTACTGAGATTATCCGCGGACGGACGGACGGACGGACGGACAGACAGACATGGCGAAACTATAAGGGTTCCTAGTTGACTACGGAACCCTAAAAATGACAAGGTTGTAATTAGGTACGAGTTCAATTGAAGGCATGTTTACAAAAACAACATAACTACACTAGACATGAATTTACAGGAAACGAAAAAAACTAAATGTCTTCTTATATATTAGCTATTGGACATAAACGTTGTTTACGTTATTTAAATAAGTGGCCATTAGTTCCGAAACACACGATTACACATCTCAAAGACAATTATTTTTAGAAAAAATATGAAAAATAAGTTCGTCAGTTATGCTGTTTTTGTAAAATTTTGTTAGTTATGTTCTTTTTGTTAGAAAATAAAACTAGTTTCTATAGAAATTATGTTTTGTATTCTATCATTTATCTTACTAAACTAGTGGATCTACTTTAATCTTCACATCCGCTGCTGTTGTCATCGTTATCTACCTCCAGAGACGACGATTCTTGACACGTATTATACAAAATTGATTGGTAGAATTGATGGCTCGATGGATTGACCAAAAACTGCATCAATTTTCTCAAGTCGCCTACTTTGTGAGGATTAAGGGGAAGTGAAGACTCATAAGCACGTTTTAAATTGATGTTCTTGGGCATTTTCTTAATTTTTAAAAATTTTAGCAATATTCTTTAGGGTAAGACTTTTCAACGATTCTGGGGATGAAATGTTATTTCCACTCATTTTTAAGATGTGAAAGAAACTTCTGGATAGGTTATTACGTACATCAAACGCGATAGTTTTGTTTCCATTTTTTTACAATCGTACACTTATTTGCCAGTTACATAACCTAAAACGTTACGTAAACTAAAAGAGTTCACAGTTATATTCTTTTTGTAAAAAACAATGTAGATATGTAGTTTTTGCAAAATGGGTATATTTTTGGGGACTGAGTGTGGACAATTGGGGTCATTTTTGGACACTATCTTTTGCTCTACGTATAGATCCTGCTTAGACGAATGCTATGATACCAAAAACTCAAATCCGCAAAAAATGTTAGTTATGTTGTTTTTGTAAACATGCCTTCAATTTGTTATGACTTATGATAAACATTAAGATTAAACTGACAAACAACGTCAAACTAGTAGCGGAAAAAATAATCGTCCAAGTAACCAGCCAGTATTAATACCCCTAAATACTGAAAAAGGTAAACAACCTCTAGCAATGCGATATACACAATGTTGTATTACGAGTACAATAGAATAGGCACGTAAAAAATAACTAATAATATTAATTTAAATAAAAATATTACCCCCATCAAGATGTAGCTCAATCGATTCTACTCTCGATTCTGAACAAACTGTTTTCAGGTTTTTAGTGTTAAGTGAAACACGGTGTAGACTTACTGCGTTTTAACTTTGAGAAGCAGCGTGAGATACGAGATTTTTTAAAAGTAGTGACGATATATTGTTGGATAGGTATTTAAAAATGAATAAGGGTTTTTAAAAATCGTTTTTTGATAATATTAATATTTTCGGAAATAATCGCTCCTAAAGGAAAAAAAAGTGTCCCCCCCCCTCTAACTTTTGAACCATATGTTTAAAAAAATCACAAAAGTAGAACATTATAAAGACTTTCTAGCAAAATTGTTTTGAACTTGATAAGTTCAGTAGTTTTTGAGAAAAATACGGGAAACTACGGAACCCTACACTGAGCGTGGCCCGACACGCACTTGGCCGGTTTTTTTCTCCTATCAGGATCGAAAGAGCTCGCGATTCTGAGTAATAATCGTGTAAAAAATACCCATGTTACAAAAAAGTGGGGTGGACAACTTTGAAAAAAATGGATCGGCGTGAAGTTAGCAGCCTAAAGTTATCTGCCTATGGTAACCCGAGCAAATGAAAAAGTCGAAAATTTTAAATGCGTTAAAACAATAAAATATGCGATTTCAAGATCTCAAGTACTCTTAAAGTATATTTTTAGTCAAATATCATCACAAAATGATATGCAAAATACAAAAATTGCAAAAATACACAGGCAGCTAACTTCACAACATAGCTGCCTAATAGAAATTAATAAATTTTCATATGAAGCTGAGTACATTACACTTTGTGTTTGGCATCATTAGAAGCGTCATAAAAGTGGTTATAAACCAGGTAATTTTCATTAAGATTGAAAGAACACGACTGGGTCAAACGAACTGAAAATAGATGTCTGCCTAAGGAAAAAAAACTTATTTTTGACAATTTTCCACATGAAGCTGAGTACATTACACTTTGTGTTTGGTATCATTAGAAGCGTCCTAAAAATGGTTATAAACGAGGCAATTTTCATAATAGTATTTTATGCAACTGGTGGTTAAAAGAGGTCAAAAAAGGTGAGTGGCGTGGGTAACAATTTGAGGCGAAGCCGAAAATTGTTAATAAAGACGCCACGAGCATTTTTTGACTCAGTTAAACACCGTTGCATACAATACTTTTTCTACGACCAAGCACTTATTTTGAAAGAAAATTATAAATTCAACAAATACCTACTTTCAGTCATCTTAGTTATCTAGGTGGACCGTCTACCATTTTGAATATGCAGTTTGAGTGCAAACATGAAAATAAAACTGTCTATGGTATGGTTCTTTGAAGCCTGGCCACTAAGACGAATCGAGCCGAGTTGAATCGAGTTCTATACATTTGAATGCGATTCGACGCGTCGCCAATGAACGCAGCAGAAAACGAAGGAGTCTCGACTCTGCGAATTGGTTTGTTAAGTTGGTAGCAATGTATTTACTAAACTGTAAAACAGCTATATCGTGCGACTGCTACTAAATGTTTTCAGGGTATAGACTAGATAGACTTGTCCTGACATCTTTTATGTAGGGTTTTAAACTTCTATGCACGACCTTGTAACTCACGAATAACAGTACGGGAGTAGAAAAAGATTGAAAGAACACGACTGGGTCAAACGAACTGAAAATAGTTATCTGCCTAAGGAAGAAACTCATTTTTGACAATTTTCCACATGAAGCTGAGTACATTACACTTTGTGTTTGGCATCATTAGAAGCGTCCTAAAAATGGTTATAAACGAAGCAATTTTCTTAAAGATTGAAAGAACACGACTGGGTCAAACGAACTGAAAATAGTTATCTGCCAAAGGAAAATAATAGTATTTGAAAATTTTCCACATGAAGCTGAGTACATTACACTTTGTATTTGGTATCATAGGCAGATAACTATTTTCAGTTCGTTTGACTCAGTCGTGTTCTTTCAATCTTTATGAAAATTGCCTCGTTTATAAACATTTTTAGGACGCTTCTAAAGATGCTAAACACAAAGTGTAATGTACTCAGCTTCATGTAGAAAATTGTCAAAAATTAGTTTTTTCCTTAGTCAGATAACTATTTTCAGTTCGTTTGACCCAGTCGTGTTCTTTCAATCTTAATGAAAATTACCTAGTTAATAAACATTTTTAAGACGCTTCTAATGATGCCAAACACAAAGTGTAATATACCTACTCAGCTTCATGTGGAAAATTGTCAAAAATGAGTTTCTTCCTTAGGCAGATAACTATTTTCAAATCGTTTGACCCAGTCGTGTTCTTTCAATCTTTATGAAAATTGCCTTGTTTATAACCATTTTTAGGACGCTTCTAATGATACCAAATACAAAGTGTAATGTACTCAGCTTCATGTGGAAAATTTTCAAAAACTATTATTTTCCTTAGGCAGATAACTATTTTCAGTTCGTTTGACCCAGTCGTGTTCTTTCAATCTTTATGAAAATTGCCTCGTTTATAACCATTTTTAGGACGCTTCTAATGATGCCAAACACAAAGTGTAATGTACTCAGCTTCATGTGGAAAATTGTCAAAAATGAGTTTCTTCCTTAGGCAGATAACTATTTTCAGTTCGTTTGACCCAGTCGTGTTCTTTCAATCTTTATGAAAATTGCCTTGTTTATAACCATTTTTAGGACGCTTCTAATGATACCAAATACAAAGTGTAATGTACTCAGCTTCATGTGGAAAATTTTAAAAAACTATTATTTTCCTAAGGCAGATAACTATTTTCAGTTCGTTTGACCCAGTCGTGTTCTTTAAATCTTTATGAAAATTGCCTCGTTTATAACCATTTTTAGGACGCTTCTAATGATGCCAAACACAAAGTGTAATGTACTCAGCTTCATGTGGAAAATTGTCAAAAATGAGTTTCTTCCTTAGGCAGATAACTATTTTCTGTTCGTTTGACCCAGTCGTGTTCTTTCAATCTTTATGAAAATTGCCTTGTTTATAACCATTTTTAGGACGCTTCTAATGATACCAAATACAAAGTGTAATGTACTCAGCTTCATGTGGAAAATTTTAAAAAACTATTATTTTCCTTAGGCAGATAACTATTTTCAGTTCGTTTGACCCAGTCGTGTTCTTTCAATCTTTATGAAAATTGCCTCGTTTATAACCATTTTTAGGACGCTTCTAATGATGCCAAAGACAAAGTGTAATGTACTCAGCTTCATGTGGAAAATTGTCATAAATGAGTTTCTTCCTTAGGCAGATAACTATTTTCAGTTCGTTTGACCCAGTCATGTTCTTTCAATCTTTATGAAAATTGCCTCCTTTATAACCATTTTTAGGACGCTTCTAATGATACCAAACACAAAGTGTAATGTACTCAGCTTCATGTGAAAAATTTTCAAAAACTATTATTTTCCTTTGGCAGATAACTATTTTCAGTTCGTTTGACCCAGTCGTGTTCTTTCAATCTTTATGAAAATTGCCTCGTTTATAACCATTTTTAGGACGCTTCTAATGATGCCAAACACAAAGTGTAATGTACTCAGCTTCATGTGGAAAATTGTCAAAAATTAGTTTCTTCCTTAGGCAGATAACTATTTTCAGTTCGTTTGAACCAGTCGTGTTCTTTCAATCTTTATGAAAATTGCCTTGTTTATAACCATTTTAGGACGCTTCTAATGATGCCAAACACAAAGTGTAATGTACTCAGCTTCATGTGTAAAATTTTCAAAAACTATTATTTTCCTTAAGCAGATAACTATTTTCAGTTCGTTTGACCCAGTCGTGTTCTTTCAATCTTTATGAAAATTGCCTCGTTTATAACCATTTTTAGGACGCTTCCAATGATGCCAAACACAAAGTGTAATGTACTCAGCTTCATGTGGAAAATTGTCAAAAATGAGGTTCTTCCTTAGGCAGATAACTATTTTCAGTTCGTTTGACCCAGTCATGTTCTTTCAATCTTTATGAAAATTGCCTCGTTTATAAACATTTTTAGGACGCTTCTAATTATGCCAAACACAAAGTGTAATGTACTCAGCTTCATGTGGAAAATTGTCAAAAATGAGTTTCTTCCTTAGGCAGATAACTACTTTCAGTTCGTTTGACCCAGTCATGTTCTTTCAATCTTTATGAAAATTGCCTCCTTTATAACCATTTTTAGGACGCTTCTAATGATACCAAATACAAAGTGTAATGTACTCAGCTTCATGTGGAAAATTTTCAAATACTATTATTTTCCTTTGGCAGATAACTATTTTCAGTTCGTTTGACCCAGTCGTGTTCTTTCAATCTTTATGAAAATTGCCTCGTTTATAACCATTTTTAGGACGCTTGTAATGATGCCAAACACAAAGTGTAATGTACTCAGCTTCATGTGGAAAATTTTCAAAAACTATTATTTTCCTTAGGCAGATAACCATTTTCAGTTCGTTTGACCCAGTCGTGTTCTTTCAATCTTTATGAAAATTGCCTCGTTTATAACCATTTTTAGGACGCTTCTAATGATGCCAAACACAAAGTGTAATGTACTCAGCTTCATGTGGAAAATTGTCAAAAATGAGGTTCTTCCTTAGGCAGATAACTATTTTTAGTTCGTTTGACCCAGTCAAGTTCTTTCAATCTTTATGAAAATTGCCTCGTTTATAAACATTTTTAGGACGCTTCTAATGATGCCAAACACAAAGTGTAATGTACTCAGCTTCATGTGGAAAATTGTCAAAAATGAGTTTCTTCCTTAGGCAGATAACTATTTTCAGTTCGTTTGACTCAGTCGTGTTCTTTCAATCTTTATGAAAATTGCCTCGTTTATAAACATTTTTAGGACGCTTCTAAAGATGCTAAACACAAAGTGTAATGTACTCAGCTTCATGTAGAAAATTGTCAAAAATTAGTTTTTTCCTTAGTCAGATAACTATTTTCAGTTCGTTTGACCCAGTCGTGTTCTTTCAATCTTAATGAAAATTACCTAGTTAATAAACATTTTTAAGACGATTCTAATGATGCCAAACACAAAGTGTAATATACCTACTCAGCTTCATGTGGAAAATTGTCAAAAATGAGTTTCTTCCTTAGGCAGATAACTATTTTCAAATCGTTTGACCCAGTCGTGTTCTTTCAATCTTTATGAAAATTGCCTTGTTTATAACCATTTTTAGGACGCTTCTAATGATACCAAATACAAAGTGTAATGTACTCAGCTTCATGTGGAAAATTTTCAAAAACTATTATTTTCCTTAGGCAGATAACTATTTTCAGTTCGTTTGACCCAGTCGTGTTCTTTCAATCTTTATGAAAATTGCCTCGTTTATAACCATTTTTAGGACGCTTCTAATGATGCCAAACACAAAGTGTAATGTACTCAGCTTCATGTGGAAAATTGTCAAAAATGAGTTTCTTCCTTAGGCAGATAACTATTTTCAGTTCGTTTGACCCAGTCGTGTTCTTTCAATCTTTATGAAAATTGCCTTGTTTATAACCATTTTTAGGACGCTTCTAATGATACCAAATACAAAGTGTAATGTACTCAGCTTCATGTGGAAAATTTTAAAAAACTATTATTTTCCTTAGGCAGATAACTATTTTCAGTTCGTTTGACCCAGTCGTGTTCTTTAAATCTTTATGAAAATTGCCTCGTTTATAACCATTTTTAGGACACTTCTAATGATGCCAAACACAAAGTGTAATGTACTCAGCTTCATGTGGAAAATTGTCAAAAATGAGTTTCTTCCTTAGGCAGATAACTATTTTGACAATTTTCCACATGAAGCTGAGTACATTACACTTTGTGTTTGGCATCATTAGAAGCGTCCTAAAAATGTTTATAAACGAGGCAATTTTCATAAAGATTGAAAGAACTTGACTGGGTCAAACGAACTAAAAATAGTTATCTGCCTAAGGAAGAACCTCATTTTTGACAATTTTCCACATGAAGCTGAGTACATTACACTTTGTGTTTGGCATCATTAGAAGCGTCCTAAAAATGGTTATAAACGAGGCAATTTTCATAAAGATTGAAAGAACACGACTGGGTCAAACGAACTGAAAATGGTTATCTGCCTAAGGAAAATAATAGTTTTTGAAAATTTTCCACATGAAGCTGAGTACATTACACTTTGTGTTTGGCATCATTACAAGCGTCCTAAAAATGGTTATAAACGAGGCAATTTTCATAAAGATTGAAAGAACACGACTGGGTCAAACGAACTGAAAATAGTTATCTGCCAAAGGAAAATAATAGTTTTTGAAAATTTTCCACATGAAGCTGAGTATATTACACTTTGTATTTGGTATCATTAGAAGCGTCCTAAAAATGGTTATAAAGGAGGCAATTTTCATAAAGATTGAAAGAACATGACTGGGTCAAACGAACTGAAAATTGTTATCTGCCTAAGGAAGAAACTCATTTTTGACAATGTTCCACATGAAGCTGAGTACATTACACTTTGTGTTTGGCATCATTAGAAGCGTCCTAAAAATGTTTATAAACGAGGCAATTTTCATAAAGATTGAAAGAACATGACTGGGTCAAACGAACTGAAAATAGTTATCTGCCTAAGGAAGAACCTCATTTTTGACAATTTTCCACATGAAGCTGAGTACATTACACTTTGTGTTTGGCATCATTGGAAGTGTCCTAAAAATGGTTATAAACGAGGCAATTTTCATAAAGATTGAAAGAACACGACTGGGTCAAACGAACTGAAAATAGTTATCTGCCTAAGGAAAATAATAGTTTTTGAAAATTTTCCACATGAAGCTGAGTACATTACACTTTGTGTTTGGCATCATTAGAAGCGTCCTAAAAATGTTTATAAACGAGGTAATTTTCATAAAGATTGAAAGAACATGACTGGGTCAAACGAACTGAAAATAGTTATCTGCCTAAGGAAGAAACTAATATTTTTGACAATTTTCCACATGAAGCTGAGTACATTACACTTTGTGTTTGGTTGTTATTATAAGTTTATTTTTAAGTAAGTATATACTTCAATTAGTTATTATTTATTTTATTTTTTATTTTATTTAAACTTTATTGCACAAATTTACAAAAAAGAGTACAAATGGCGGACTTAACGCCTTGAGGCATTCTCTACCAGTCAACCATTGGGCTAAACAGAAAGCTTAGTTTGGTGCAGGATTTTAAAAAATTAAATAAGAAAACACAAGTCAGTATTCATACTTATCGCAATAAACCTACTTATATACATATAATAAATACATATTCCGAATAAAATAAAATATATATTAAACACAAATATATATTATACATAAATATATATTATACATACATATATATAATAATTTCGTACCTAGTGTGAGACATAATACAAATACTTAGTCACGAATGTTTTCAAATAGATGCTTACGCAACTTGGTTTTAAACGTAAGTTTGCTCTGAGATTGTCTGATAGGCAAAGGGAGAGCATTCCACAGACGAATCGCTTGACAGGTAAATGAGTCTGACAAGAAGCCAGTCCGATGTGGGAGTACAGCTAGCTTGAGAGTACGAGAGTCACGAAGTACACAACCGGGGCGGGCTCTTATAAACTCAAATTTGGAACTGAGATAAGTGGGTGCTGCTGGATCAAATAAAATTGAATACAGGGTACATAAGATTCGCAATGACCTGCGTTCACGAATTGGGAGCCATTGAAGTTTTTGGCGAAAGGGAGAGACGTGGTCATATTTGCGGAGGTTAAACACGAATCTGATGCAGTTGTTAAGAAGACGATCAAGTTTAGACAGTGAGGCTTGTGTAATGTTAGTGCAACACACATCAGCGTAGTCAATAATAGGAAGTATTAAGGACTGAACAAGTAAGGTTTTCGTACTAGCCGGCAAAAAGTTTTTATGTCTGTAAAGCGCCCGTAATGTATTAGTCACCTTGCGACTGACGTCAGCCACATGTGGCTCCCATGTCAAACCATTGTCTAAGATTAAGCCAAGATCCTTAACTTGCGATGACAAGGGAATTACGGTGTTCTCGTAAACAATGGGTGTGACCAGTAACAAATCAGTTGTTGAAATCAAACGGGGGCTTCCCAAAACAATGGCTTGACATTTGTCCGGATTAACAGCAATCCCGAAATCACGGGACCATACCGCGATACGGTTAAGGTCTTCATTTATTTTTGCAACAGCACATCCAACGTCTTTGGTACTCGTTTGCGTATAAAGCTGCAAGTCATCGGCATACAAATGGTAGGAGCAGCTAAGGTTGTTAGTGATCAAATTAATAAAAATAGAGAAGAGAAGGGGAGAAAGTATACCACCCTGTGGAACGCCTGAAGTAAGCTCTAGCCAGTCAGAAAAGGACTGATCAGCGCGAACTACCTGCCGACGATCCTGGAGGTAGGATGAAAACCACTCAGCGACTGATGACGAGATGTTTAAATGTTTTAGCGCAGCAAGTAAAAGCTCATGGTATTAAAGGCATTGGAAAAATCGATTAAAACCAGTACAGTTAGCACAGAGTTCTCCATGCCCTGCCTCACATCCTCAACCACCTTCAGAAGAGCAGTCGAAGTACTGTGCCCAGGGCGAAAGCCTGACTGGAAAGATGGATGGCCTGACTGGATTACTTAATAAATAGAAGTTTTATAGCCTTTAACCTTGTAAGTAGGTGTACTAAATGTAGACTTAGACGAAATCTACCACAAACTATACTACGCAAAACAATATAAGTACTACACGCATAAAAAGTTACTAATTGATTAAAAGGTAAAGTTACATTTCTTTTAATGCAACATAATACCCATTTATTCAAGGCAAGTAAAACAATAACGCTGTACTGTACAGTGTACACGCATTTATATGTACAAAGTATAAAACTGATAGACCATGCCACACAATAAAACCAATGTTTCACGTCTACAAAAACACAACAAATTGAGATTAGGTCCCATCCCATCTTTCTCCGTATCACGTTGCGACGATCTCCAAGGTTATATTTTTCTTTTGCTTCTCCACTTTTCTGAGTATTTGTATAAGCAAATGATTACTCTTCGACCGGAGAGGGATTACCATGGTAGGGGATAGGGGAGAATCTTCCGTGGTAGCGTTAGCATCTGAACTTGAGATCCGGTTTCGCTTTAAACGCCATTCATCAGCCTCGAAATCACTAGGCAATCCGAATACGGTATCATCTAATATATTTTGTTTCTCCTTGCTTTCTGTGATATTTGTGTTGTTGGTTCCTATTGCACCAGTAGTTTCATTATCTGCCAACAAAAATATAATTATGATTCTGTTAAATTCTCAGATTGTTTAAGTGGTCATTCAATATTCACAATCTGGTTGGAAACACTAAATAACAAATATCTTGCATTACTTAGGTATTAGTCCATGTTTGGTGAAAGTATCACAGATATGTTAGTTGCAGAATATTGGTAAAGTCTCAATAATAAGTATCACAGAAATTATTAAGTCGGAAACATATTTTCTTAATTTCGACATAATTGTAGGTCATAACATAAGTTAACTACGCATCGTAATCTTTTAATATCAAGAGGTGTAGGCAGAGCATAGCTCAAGTTCCTGTGTTACATTTAGCAGCTGTTGAGGAGTTGAAAGTAAGCGAAATCACAAAAATCAGCGAAATTATGGTACAGATGTAGTGCGAAAAACTTTTCCTTCGTATTTTTACGGAAACTTACTAACGCGTTATGCTATTTCAGTCAGTTTCAGTACAAGACACGTATTGACACTGAACTAGCATGATAAATACGAACGTTTCCGGAAAAATACGAAGGAACAGCTTTTCACACTACATCTGTACAGGTTGCTAGCTAGCCCGTCGCCCAATTGAAGCCAAATCCCACAGTCTACTCCCACGGGAGCAAAAGGGATAGCAAAATACTTAACCCGTCACACATGAGCTTGTAGTGTGACAGGCCACACTCACACTACTACTCCTAACCGCACTATATAAGTATGGGCAGTTGGGCACCCTGTAATCCTATTAAGCAGAATAAACCTATATTCCAAATAAACGACTTGTCCTTTAGTTCCCACATCACATGGCGTCCCTGCCAGGACTCGAACCTGGAATCTTCTGATCCGATTAAAAAGCTTAGTAATAAAATTACCAGTTCTCAGTCTAGACTTTTTCCCAGTGATCTCGACGTAGGCGTGATTGTACCCAAGCCCCACGCCCAGCATCAGCATGATCGTGAAAGAGAACATTAGGCACGTGAACACAGACCCGATTGCCGCGCACTGCACTAATCTGCAATAAACAATTAGTGATTTTGAGTTTTATATTACTAATCTGGAAGACGAAAAACATATAAAAACATAGACATATAATTTATATATATCCCTCCGGCCCCGGTCCCGGTCGGTATCGGTCCCGGGTTCGAATCCCGGTAAGGGAATTTATTTGACAGATATTTGTTCCTGAATCATGGATGTTTTCTATGCCAACCCATTGATTGTGTACCCACAACACAAGCCTTCTTGAGCTCACCTTGGGCCTCAGTCAATCTGTGTAAGAATGTCCTATAATATTTATTTATTTATTTATATTATCTTCATAAAATACATTACCTGGCACCATTCTTGGCACCCGTAAGCCAGTTTTCATGAATTAATAATTATATAAGTCGATGCATAGGAAACAAAAGAAATGCCTGGCTGTTGGTGCTTACACAATATGGGATATAAAGAAAATTCTGCATTGTGGTGCATGAAGCACATACTGAGGACGTACATTAAAAACATTTTTAAGATAAGTACTTACTTCTGTGCAGCATATAATAATTCACCAATAAAAAGTCCTAAAACGCTACAAGATTGGCATATACACATGATCAAATTGGTGAATGAACACGTTCATTTAAATAACGTATAAAAGGTGTAAAAACCAGTTGAATTCAGTAACTTGCAAAAATTGACCCATGCCATCTAAATAATAAATAAAAGTTGGCAACTGTCAGCCGTAGACCAAAGAGAATTAAAAAAGTGCTTATATAAAACTCTTTAGAGTCTGTTTGGAAGCAGAGGAGTCGTGAAATGTATTGGACCCCATGACCCCATGTGTGATGTGGAGCGTAAATGATAACTACTTCGTATGGAGTATACGTTTAATGTGTCTTAAATAACAAGTACATGCCAATATATACTAAGCTATGCACATGTGTGGGTAAGGTGTGGTACACACACTACACCTTCCCCCTCAGAGAAAAAAAAATATTGTTTTATACTATGAGGAATATTTTTTTTCTAAATTTAAAAAAAAAGAATTACACAAAGTAAAAAGTAAGGAAGATTATCTAATGTAAGCAAAAGATCTTAGTGAAAGTATGTATTATACAAAATTAAATCTTTTTTTTATACAAGTATTAGGTAGGTACAGTAAAAACACTTGAAGTTGAAAGAAAGAATATTTGCTGATTAATAAATTCAATTTAAAGAGTTACTCATACATTTTTCAATAAATGAAAATTACAAGTTATACAAAATTTGTCTAAAATAAACACAAATTTCCATTATACGCTAAGGCACCATACAATAGTTATTACCATGGGTGGGTACCCATGTATTTTTATAAAGGTTATACAACTTATAGGTTATACAGTTACTTTTATGACGGCGTTGATGACGAAACGTGTGTTAAACAATATACCTATTTATATAAAACTAAGCAGAAAAGACTACGAATAACATCATAGACTTAAAAAAAACCTTAAAACGATCACTAAGTAGGTATATATTTCATTTCCACAGACAAATAAGTATCCGTCGATACATTTTAAATCCAAATTAAACGTACGTTAAGAGTATATAATTCCAACCCTGGGTACCTGGGAACAATCATATTTCTTATTTCATAATTTACTGACTTGCAAGTATTATTTTTAATTGATAGACGTCTTCATTTTGTTTATTATAATAATAACATTGTATATAGTTGTGCATCTAAAGCGTGCTTCTCTTTTTTATGGCAAGGGTACACAACGCATTTACTTACCTGGCCGGCCGACCTTACTATATATTTATTTATTTATTTGCTCAGGATACAAGGATATTTATTTTTAAGCGCGCACACATACAATATATTTACTCACACAGGCAGTTCTTTTAACACGTCCTTACATAATAACCTTCCATGTGTCCAAGGAGTCTTCACGATTGATGCTCGATCAAATCATGATCAGATCTCCAAGGATTCCCTACCTGCCTTGTACCCCGGCGTACCCTTGCTATACCATATCGCTCATGACCCCTCTCGGGCTGCCGATGATACGATAGGCATATTTATAAGTATATCGATTCAGTAACACTCATTAAAAAAAAACATTCATTTACCAACCACAATTAAACCAACACCATAAAACTTCAACAAATAAGAATTTCAACAACCCTTGGTTGATCAGACCAGTCGCTCTTTGAAAAAATTACCTGCTTCAGTTTACTCGACTTCCAAAATCTCGCACACATACCTAATTTCAAAATACAAACCATTCTTTTCTATTCCACCCTTTACCTATAAGTACATACAATTACCAACATTAATAAAACCTCTAGCCATAAAATCCGTCGCAAAATAAAACAAAACTTGACACTCCTATACCTAAATAACAAAAACTTTTCATATACCAACAAATTCCATATCCATTTTACACCAATTTAAAATAATCCAACTTTTTATCTCTTATTAGATCTTAAATATATTTATTTTCCACACATTGTTAAATCCGTAAAACATATTATAGTCAATTCCGAGAAAAAAAAATCTGAAACATTCAAGTACATTATTATTTCTTAACAATCTAGTTCTAAATACTAATTTTCAGTTTAATATGGTCAAAAGTCGGTAAGATTATAATTATATGCAATTGCCAAGTTAAATACGATAAATTTGAAGTAATCTAAATGATTGCACAATACTATTAATAATGCATTATGTTGAAATTGAAATTCGAGACGTAATAACAGAAGCTACATACCGATCCCTTATATGTGAACACGTGTCGCGGATGACGCGGCCCACCTGTACCTTATGACGAATGGTGTATCCAAGTGCAGAAATAATCTTGTTAAATTTACAATTTGAATTACATAATGCAAAGTTGAGATTAAATGATACAATTAATTATTACTATTGAGGTAAAAAATGAATTAACATGTGCTATGCTTTTAACCATATTATACGTAACTACTATTTCGTCATCAAGCAGCATATTAAGTCTTAAAAATAACAATTCTCAAAATAATTTTCCACATTTTTATCACCTATTACGAATTAATATTAGTACTTATTATTTCACATTACAGAAGTAGCAAAAAACACAGTAAAAATAAAAACAAAACAAGGAATACTCGTATGTACGAAAAAGCCGCAATGTCATGAAATATTGGAAAGAATCGAAACCACTGAATTATCAACTGCTGCTCCTTACTGCCGGAATGATCCCCCGTGAACCAAACACACGTAGATGACGCAGGCCTCATAGTATCAAGGACACAACACCTTTCAGTTCTTTGAAGTACTTACTACATATATTACCTATTGTCATCACTTTGAGAATTCATTTAGAATTATCCATTTTTAATAAGTTGTATACATGTCACTTACAACTGTCCACCAATTATAATGTTTTTATTCACCGCTGAATGTCAGTACTTAGGTACGCACTTTATTTCCCATGTACTTTTATATTTTATGTAAGGAACTGCAAATGTCTATTTACATTGTTTGACGGAGCACATTTATTTTTAAAGTTCCGCGTTTTCACCATAACTTCATCGATCACTTTTTAATCAAAATTTATCGTCCTGTCGATTGAATCACTTTCACCGCTCGAAAATGTCAAAGTATTGCACAAAACAAAAAGTATTACTTATTTACTAGACTGGCTGGCGCAGCGCGCCGCCAGTGCGGCGCAAGGCCGCACTGGCAGGGTCGCCATGTGATGTGGAGCGTAAATGATAACTACTTCGTATGGAGTATACGTTTAATGTGTCTTAAATAACAAGTACATGCCAATATATACTAAGCTATGCACATGTGTGGGTAAGGTGTGGTACACACACTACACTATAAATTGTAAAGCAGTTAATTTTACTTTATTCAAGGTCAAATTGCTTTACCCACTAGTGAATAAAATGCGTTTTTACCCGCTGGTATTAAAGGACAAAACACGTGTTTCCGAGCTAGTGAGGGGAAAAATCTTTTATACCATGCACGAAATAAAGCATTAGATAAATATAAGAAAAACATGGACAGAAGTTATTTTGAAATCCAATTTATATTTAATAAGTTAGGTATAAATATATAAAGTAACTGCAGTGTTGACCGTGACGTCACTCAATTCGATTTCATATAAATTCCATATTAGAAAGTCGTTCCAATTTATTTTGAAAGTTCTAAAAAGAAGCTGATTTGACTAGGAGACAAGTAGCCTATCAAGGTATGGGGAGCATGCGGTAAAAACGGTACGGATACGATGCGTCACTGCGATTCCGTACCGTCGCTGTTTTTTGAGCAGCGGTGTGGTCGCACCTTAAAGATCCTAGACATCCTAGAGATCATTCTGTAGCAAATCTGTAGACACTTACCGCACTGCCTCAACTGGACGTAAGAATATTTACCGAATATTCGGCCCATCCAGGGGCCATCTCTGTTTTATACCAAATTTTATTTCAGACTTGATTCTCAATAATACCTATTAGGTATTATTCAACAGAGATCGATAGTGATTATATTTACAGTCACTAAGTTCGAAATAATTGGGGTTTTCCTCGAAAATTTTCTAAGGCATCGAATAGTGAACGCTTTTTACAGGGATTTTCGTTCCGCCTATTGCTACACATTATACACGAGATAATTATAATGCTATCACACTCGCACAGTTACTGAAATCTTTGTAAAAAGCTCCATTCCGTCTTATATTGAGTAAAAATACGAAATACCTATCTATTAATTTTTAATTTACATTGAACTATTAATTAAAAATCTCCTCTTTTGATGTCAGCTAAAACATAGTAGGTAACAGAGCTTTAATTTTTGCACCCTCATTTGCTGGACATTTTTTGCCGTCACAAAACATTTATTAGAGCTCCTTTTTCAAGCACGTATTTATTCTTTTTGCTTTTCCTTCGTAGTTTGACGACCAAAAACAAACACTGCCCGAAAACTAGTGCATAAAATAAAACTAATAAAAAAAGTCACATTTGTCACTTTTCCAAGATTTTATACAATTTTTATAGTGTTTTGAAGCAGATATTCTTAACATGGACGTAATGGGTTACACTGTTTTACAAGAGGAGTCTTTACCTGGCTTCTTAAAAGGGTAAGTGCAAATTACGGACTTTATGGCAAAATATGTGGCATTGCAGGTTTCATAGCACCCCTTACAAGTTACATACAACATACAAGGAAAATATGAACTTTCACGTATAGGGATAGAGGACAATATGTGTTTGGTTTAACAACTTCATTTAAGCGACTTTCCTAGATATTAAATTAAAAAACAATAAAAAAAATCTGAGTGAAAACTGTAAGGATAAGGAATTTGCAACGAAGGATTCCCAAGTTATAATGGCCACTCAGACATTTTTCTTACTCGGTGAACTATGCAACTAAACTTGTTTGGAAGTCATAAAACTTAGAAAAGTTATGTAGCCCGCGGCCGTAGAGCTCGTCTTAAGATACTTTTGAACACCTCAGACACTGCGATATTCCATGGCCACTTGGCTTGCTGATTCTATTGATCTCACCCATACGCATAGTAGATAGATGTTGATGCAGTGTAAGGACGCCCGGCCGGAAGCAGGCGGGCTGTCGATCACGTGTTCATTCAGTCCAATTCCCTGGAGTTGAAGGTGCAGGTTACTGTTCCGGCAGCCCTCCCGCACTTTTCATCCTCAAATCTTCTCGTTTTACTGCGAAACAGACCTCTTGGAGTTCGGTATCCTTGAGCTCATCACATCATCTCGAAAACTGTCTCTAGATACCGAATGTATCATGTCGCGGTGCCGCATTCTCAGACATGGTATATTCTGCTAGTAACACATGGACGTATATTACGAGTACACCCATGCGGGACAAAACATGATCATCTTCCCTCTCTCCTGGTCATCTCCTTATTATTGTACCTTAATGATCGCACCACATCTGTTTGATAGGAGACCGCAAGTGGCCATGTGCCTGGCGTGTGCCGCAGCACTGCTCTTGATCACCGCTCTCTCGATTACCATCGGTATTTTCATCGGATACACGTACTGCTACATCGAGCACAAGTCTGGAGTCATAAACGGTAAATAATACAATAATACATCGTACTTCGGGTTTTTACAGTACCTAACATACAAAGGAGAAATAATTATCTAAGTAATTTGTTGATGTTCAACCTGCCATGTTAAAGTTCAAGTTGTTAATTTGCAATCAGCATAGATGCAAGTTCATAAGCTATTATATTTATAAAAATATAAAGTCATATTCATTTATTCAGTGGTGAATAAGTAGTGTTGTTAAGTTAGCATTTAAATAATCGTCTTGGAAATATCAATTATCCTGTATATACTTATATATCTTACGAAAGTCGACTTATATTACTAAATGTTGGTAACAAAAATAGCTGGCTATGTACAAAATTTTTGAGAACTGCTGATATATGAGATTCAATACATCCTACGACTCTTCTCTTTCCAAACAGCTCGCTTAACTGACAAAACACCTTTTTCAGCCAATATCACGCGCACCAACGTCAAAATTTTCACGCCAAATTCCTTCGAGAACCCCGACAACAAAACCAGGAGCATCAACGACGCCATCGTGAACAACTTCTTCGTCTCCAAACTCCTGAGGGTCAGCGGCTTCCAGAATGAACCAGCTCTCTCCTGGTCAGAACACTCGGAACAGACAGAGAAGAAACTCATTGAGACTACGGCTTGAGCGCGTCCATTTTCAAAAGCATGGTTGTTGTAGTTATGGATTTGAACTGTTGAAGTAGCAGCGCTACAAGGTATGTCATCTATGTGCTGTGTATATATTTTTGGCAGTAAATTGTTCCTAGTTAATTTATGTATTATTTTAAAAGTGTGTCGAATGAGTCCTTCCGTGGAGTTTTGGCTGTGTGAGTTCCCAAAGATTGTAAGGATTCAAATGAAATTGCAAATTTTAGAAAATCTGTCGTCAATTTTGAACTTCTTCAAGACCGAAGCAGTCGTCCGACAATCACAAAAGTAGCCGTTTAATTGTATGTCAGCGTAATTCGTTGATTATATAGACTCATAAAACAATAGATCGCAAAGTCCATTAAGTCCGCGAAAGAACAGAAGAAGGACGAGAAAGTTGTTTTCGCACTTGACCATATTTATGACCTGTCTAGGATTTTTCTGATCTAATGATCTGCAATCGACTTAATATTTTGATGTTATAGAATACGTTACCTACTCGATACTCGTAGCGTCACGAAAAATGTGTGTTATTTTTCTTTCTATGTAACATTTCCCTTTCCTAATGAGGAGGCACACTGACATTTGCAAGTGCAAGTGCCTAAGCATGTAACTGTCATATACCTATGTGAGAGAGTAAAAAAATCTTCTCGCTCTCACGTATTAAATTCTTTATCTGTGCAATGGACTAATAAGGTGGCGCCATCTGTCATAACCTTTTAGTGTGCCTCGTCATTAGTATCATTTTCCAAAACGCTATCGAATGACGTATTCTACTTGTAAAACGTCAAAAATTCACGGTAGAGGCTCTAGACGAGTATACTAATTCACAGTCAAAGTGGGTAAACACATCCTTAATTCACTTAGGTACTTTGACTGTCATAATGTTCCTATATCTAATTTAATGCTGACAGTAAAATAAACATTATGCAACGCCGTCTCGACGCCACTCGTCCAAGTTCAAGGATGATTAGATTGATCAGTGAACTGCTGAATCATTTCCCAAAAGGAACACCGCTCGGTTAAGAATAATGATGCGTAATGCTATGTAGGTGGGCAAATAATCAGTCATTACTTATGATGAATATTAATATTTAATTAGTACAAAAGATGACTGAAGTAATGGAAAATATGCCACAAACCACATCCATAACTTTAAAAACAAAACTTAGGTACAATTTTTTTTATTAGTGACGATGACAACGCGGACAAAAGGCAAGTTTATACAAATTATACATTGATAAGGAAACATTGTCTCTATGTATCTATTCTTCAGGAGCTCAAAGTCAAACAAAGACTGTCAGATGTCGTTCACTCTCGCACCCTTAGCTATTTCGGTCACGTTACACGTAGGGAAGACTCCGCCATAGAGAGACTTGTTGTTCAGGGAAGAGTGGGCGGTACAATTAAGACCCAGACTGCGCCCCTCAATGCGATGGACAGACCAAGTGAGGGCTCTCACCGGGTCACCCTTAAGTCTCTGCGCGCGGAACGCTGCAAATAGAGCAATATGGCGGGAAACCATTAAAAAGGCAGCACAACGACCGCAATGACCACGACTACTCTGACAAGAGTATACGACTAAGAAGAAGAAGGAGAAGGAAATATTCAAGGAAATTCTGACTACAATAATATCATAATCATCTATTACAACGTGCATTGGGCTGAATCACAATCAATGGTGAGAAAGAAGTAAGACTTTTGCGCTGCAGTAGAACGCACTTATTCACTAGGTGTCATCATCATCCTCCTTGCGTTATCCCGGCATTTTGCCACGGCTCATGGGAGCCTGGGGTCCGCTTTGACAACTAATCCCAAGATTTGGCGTAGGCACTAGTTTTACGAAAGCGACTGCCATCTGACCTTCCAAACCCGGAGGGTAACTAGGCCTTATTGGGATTAGTCCGGTTTCCTCACGATGTTTTTCCTTCACCGAAAAGCGACTGGCAAATATCAAATGACATTTCGCACATAAGTTCCGCAAAACTCATTGGTACGAGCCGGGGTTCGAACCCGCGACCTCCGGATCGAAAGTCGCACGCTCTTACCGCTAAGCCACCAGCGCTTCACTTATTCACTAGGTGTATACCTTAAAATTATAAATGGGCTTACTCATGATCACAGACTATATAGCCGAGGCGAAAAAAGGCCTATGATGGAGTGCATTCGCCCAGACGGTCCCTCATGACCCTTGATTTGAAGTTTGCTGGGATATACGAGCCGGAAAATATGTATAAACGCCGGCAAAGAATTGCATTACTTGACAGTGCAGGTTACGTAGCCGAATGGCACAAACGCTCACGGAACGAAACGATCGTATTTATCTCTATCGCTCTTGCGTATTGGCGCGACAGGGCCAGATTACGTTTCGCGTCGCAGAAATGCCATTCGGCTACGGCACCTGGTGCTGTATCACTTTATAGGCTACTCTACTCTGATGTTATCTTATGGAAGTTATGGAGTCATATTAGTCTCATCAGCCGCACCACCATTGACATATCTATGACATTACGCCTATTTGTGACAATAAGCGCTACTACTCGTACTTCATCCTTCTAAAGCCAAATAGTTCCCTTAACAAATCAACATGTCAGTTTGTTTAAAGAACTTTCCACTCCTTCATATTAGATTAAACAAGTCAAGCAGGCAATTCAAAGTAATCAAGCAGTTGATTATTGATTAAGCGCGGGTTGTGTCTAGAACGAAGTAATTAACCAAAAATTGGAGTTATGTCTGCCTTTGTGAAACATCTGGGTGAAGCAATCGCCGAACGATGGGACAGATCCCTCAGCGTGGTCATGGGTTGGCTAAGATCAAAAATTACAATTTCAATAATCCGTGCTACAAGCATGTGTATCCGGGGTACGCGATACAAATTTAACACGTTCAAAAACTTCTTTGGCTTAAATGATGGCGCAGCCCTACCCAATCCTTCCACCACTTCATAAATTTCCCTGTTTTGTTGATGCTTTGATACGTATTTGTAATATTTGTAACTATCTTTTTGTAAATAAATATTATCTACCGGAAAAAAAAAATTGGAGTTATTAGACGTCGCAAATCGGAAGAACACCATTGTGTGGCGTTCATGGCATTTAAGTCGATGCTAAGGAGATGCCATCTCCTTATCATCGACTTATTATAAGGTAACTAGCTTTTGCCCGCGGCTTTACTCGCCTTGAATTCGAAAATTGCGGAATGCTCCACACAAATTTCCACCCCCCGTTTTAAGGAAGTGAGGGGTTAGAAAGAGACAAAAAGTAGTCTATGTCACTCTCCATCCCTTCAACTATCTCCACTTAAAAAATCTCGTCAATTCGTCGCTCCGTTTTCTCGTGAAAGACGGACAAACAAACAGACACACACACTTTCTAATTTATAATATTAGTATGGATAAGTCGAAAGTAACTATGCGTTCTCATCAACATGACACTTTTGGTGTGAAAATAGTTTTAGTCCCAGAGGGCAATTCGGTTTTAACAATCTGTTATTGTTACGAATTGATTTTGATACGGACGCGGCTATTGGCTTCGTGCGAAGTGCATGGAGGGGGTAAGCAAAGCGATCGCAGTGCTTGCGGTGGTCAAAATCGACACTGATTGTGGTTGTCATCTATCAAAACTCATAAAATATAATACAATGTGTAATGTTTGATATGGGGCATCAATGTTGTTTCATTGTTAATTGTAAAAATAATGGCATAAAATAGTCGTTGCACGTTCTATGCGTTTCTTAGAGCACACTGGAAATTGGATCAAAGAACTAAATGGATAGCTACGGTGAAAAGAAAACGTAAGTGACATGTCAAAACAAACCATTATAATAAATTATATTTAAGCTTTGTTTACCTAATATTGTTCAATACGCTGTTAGTATTTTTCCTACCGTAAAAGATTATGCTTAAAGATTCAGGCCTAGCCTGGGAATAGGCCCGTGTCGGATATTTCTGCGGCCGCGGACATGACTAGGTACTTACGTTTAGATTTGTTTTATATGGCATTAACGGGACGAAGGTTTAGCGAATACCATATCACTAGCTCGAAGAACTTGTACCATTACTCCTATGTTCTTCAAGATTCTTTATATGCCCTGCCAGCACCAATTTATTGACTCTTTCTGTAGTCTGGGGTTGGAAGTTTATACCGTGAGTAATGCTTTGGAAACTGATTTTTGGTATTATATCCATGTCTTTATAATCTATCTACCTAAATTACACTTGAAATAGTAGCTCTTGTTATTCGATTTATTTAAAATTAACGAAAAATCGTTAAAATATAATGTTTGTTTACATGTCATTTTTTGTCATTTTCCACTTCAAGTTCACATGGTAGTGGGCGTAATTGTCGTGCACGTAGCCAATAACCATTATCTACTTTTAAAGTTGATAATGGTTATAGTCGGTCTTGTTTCGGAAAGAGAAGAATACCCTAACGCCTCAACCAATTCATAGAACAGGCACTAATGACTTAACACACTTGAATGACTTAACAATAATGACGTCTGAAAACTAGTTCAAAACTATAACGTCTTTAACATTTACAATCAAAATAGTAGGTTTTAAACCTACATCTTTTCAGATGTAAATTTAGTTTTAACTATTTAATAAGTTAATGAACTCATAACATTATTTACATAACTTTAAATAAAAGAACGCGTGACACAAGTTTTAAATAATAATTAGGTGTATTACATAATTTACATATTCTATCACCTCTTGAATATTTACATAGTAAAGACGCCGTTCTCACCAAGTCTCACGGATCAATATTCTGTAGCAAAGGGATTATACACATGATCCCTGATAACAATGTACTTGATACTCGCATTGGCTTTGAACAATGGGAGTCGTGGAAACGATCTGAGCTCGAGTAAAGAATGAAAGTCAGGTGTGAACTAAGGTTCCTTCCAATTTCAACATAATTGTATTTTCATCACTCATCACATTTGCTGTTTAAAGGTCTCATTGCGTCTACGTGTACTGAAGCATAATGTACTATTTTATTCCCAAGGGAATAATGGATTTAGTTTTAAAAATTAATTCAATCCGTACTATACTTCAGGCAAAGGATGTTTCAATCAGCCAAGGATTTTTGTTGCACAACCAGACTATTAAGCTACAAAAGATATTATACGGTATGAAAAATGCAATTTATTTATGTTTTAGAATTATTTCAGTGTGTTTTGCATTTATTTCGTAAATCTAACTCAAATAAATCGTTATAATTTACAATCTGACAATATGTTCTCGACTCGCACTTGACCGCGTGCCAGCGCGAGGCGCCCACCGTTGCCTAGCAACGGAGAGTACAACAGATCAAAATTAATGAATGAATGTTAAATAAGTAAAAAATTTAGTTCAATTATATGATTTATATGCTTTTTTGAACATTGCATTTAATTTATATGCAGGATTTTCGTGTTTCTTTTCGTTCAAAAAGTGTTTGTTATCAAAAATAATGGAATTTAATGTGAATAATCTGATATAGATGAAGATACACTACTGGTATTTGCGCCGTCGTTGCGTTGAAGGTTTTGCCTTATGACTTTCTTTTGTATTTTTCTCTCAAATGTGATGAAAAACATTGTGTGTAACTCAGGAGGTAAGGATATTAAATACTCGTGTCTATATTCACTCCAGCCTGCGGCTGTCGTGAATATATCAGGACTCTCGTATTTAATGACCCCCTTACCTCCCTTGTTGCACAATGTACTATTTCACAACACTCACTCGTAAACGGTGTTATTACATCCCTGCATACTGAAACGTAATTAGCTATTTTACCGCCCTAGGGCGATAATGAATACCTGGGTGGGGCCTTCCACGACCTCTCAAAGATGGCGTGGCGGACAAATGTTCGAAATGTCAGCGTAGTTATTTCAATATATTTAATTTTAAAATTTGGTCGCGAATGTGATGAAAAACATTGCTTATATCACGGGCGTCTGAAGGTTTACAAACTCGAGTTATTAAAGGCTTCCGCCTTCGGCGTTGGGCTTCAAACAGCCTCTCATTCGTAATCCTTCAATGTCAGTACATCTTGTACTGAGACTGACTGAAATAGCATGACAACTGCGTACATTTCCGTAACAATACCAAATCTTTTCGCACTACATCTGTGCTTCCTCATTTTGGCAATTTACTAGTGATGATACTGATGATACTCATGATTTTGAATGTTATGAGAATAGAATAGAATAAACGTTTATTCGTGAACACAGGTAAGACAAAATACACATAATAACAACAAGACAGAAAGGAATGAAGTGCCACGAAATGGCCTCATCTCAGCATGTTGCTGGTGACTTCCAGCGCTGATCTTCCGATGAGACCATCAAGTGAGAAAGATTCACGGACGGTAACAGACAGAAGAAATACAAAACACATACAAGAACGTGGTCAAACAGTTAAGAAAGTGAAAACGTTACAAGAAAAATAACAACAGACTGTGATCGACACATAGAATAAAATAATAATTATAAACAGAAAAAAACCAAATTAATTAAAAAGAGTCGTACACCAGATCGCGCACGCCGCGTTTTAACGTTTGGTCGAACCATACTATGGGTGTACATTAAAGTGGCAATTGCTAGTTGCAACTAGCGCCAGCGGTGGTTACACTAACTAAAAGACAGGTTTGTCACAACAAGACAATAACAAACGTGATTTTGTGTGAAACCATAACTTAATTACTAAATATCAAATGTACGGGTTTACAGGATGGTGAACATTATTAAATAACATCAACGGCAAATAATCATGCTGCAGAAGGAACAAAAAACAAGTGGTAAAGATAAGAAATGAATGTTTAACTATAGGCAGCTCGTGTCAAGTCTCAAGTTTTCTTGGCTAAGTTGGTGGTTTAATAAATACTGCTTGAGCTTGGTTTTAAAACTATAAATACTTTGCAGGTTCCTCAAAGGCGGAGGCACATTATTCCAGCAACGCGATGCAGAATAGCGATAACTTCCTCGGAAAGCTGCAGAAGTATGGCGCGGCGTTAACAATTGAATTGAACAATTGAATGAGAATGATAACGTTTTGATTTGTAACGTTCTACACTTCGAACACACCCATGACTCAACAATGAATGAATATCCGTGCTCATCACATAAATAACTGCCTACTAGGGTATGAAATGAACCCAAGACCATCGGCCACATGCATGTTCTCAACTCACTAAGCTAGACCGGTAGTCAAGCTGACCGAAGTCAAAGAAGTATCTACGTAGTACATTCATAGTATTCATACGCCTGTATGCCTATAGGGTCTTTTTCGACCCACTGCTGAAAACACGCTACCTACTAATTTAAATAAGTAGGAGAATGATCTTTTCACCTCAATAAATAGGGAAAAAATGTAAGTGTTGGGCACATATGGGTTAAGAGGGGTAGTCAGAGTACATGAAACTGCTCATGCTCAAGTTTCAGTTCCACCCTTATTTATTTATTTAACCTTTATTGCACAACATAAAGTACAAATGGCGAACTTAATGCCTTAAGGCATTCTCTACCAGTCAACCATTGGACCAAACAGAAACTTACAATTGGTGCGGAAAATAAAACAGAAATTTAAATAGATATAAGTCACTATCTAAATAGTATATGCATCAATACATACATAAATAAGTACAATTATATACATACATAAACTAACATACACATAAGTACAATCATATAACATAAATATATACATACATATACATTTATAGTACCCATTTAACCATTACTGTCTAACAACGTTGGCGTACCTGCGAGAAGTGTTTACGTAATTGACGTTTAAAGGAAAACTTGCTCTGTGCTTGTCGTATTGAGATCTCCCTCTCTCAATTCCAAAGACGAATTGCCTGCAGAGCGAAGGAGTACACTTAGCAACTGCAACTGGATTGAGTGATAACGAAAATATGATATTGCAGTGAGCGTGCTAGCAATGCTAGCCCATCGTACATAGGTAAGTACTACAATGTAATATAACCCCCATAGAAGTAAGGTCAATATCAATACGGATAAGTGTGTCATAAGGAAAAGTGTGTCCGGCCTTCATATTTGGCCGTTTTACTCATTGTTACTGGTGGTTTTGCAAGTTCATACTTTTGCCTTTTGCTACTTGCTGATCACGATTAGTAGTACGTATTGAACTCTTAATAAACACCAAAGACATATATAACTCCGTATAGACAGATAAAGTCTAAGAAAAAAACGTACCTCGGTACCATACAGAAAAAGGTACGGTGGCCTAGATGGCATTACACCTTCGGGGTACGCTCACCTAGATGGCGCTTATATTAATATTTGACATTTTAACACATACCAAGCTAACAATATGGACTAAATTGTCAAAATTGAGGTTCAAAAGTTTTAAGCCTGTGTCAAGAGATGGCAGTCTATGCACTGTGATTACACATTTTACTTTGACAGTAACTCTCTATAATACTCGATCCTCTTTGATAAACACTGAGCATTGTTTAAAAAGGCCAAATGTGGAGGCCAGACACACTTCTTTTTATGACACACTTATCCATATTGACCTTACTACTTAATTGTAACATAATACATGTTTTAGTGAAACAGATTAATTTATTTATAAGTATTTAGTCTTCGATTGAATCTACATGAATGAGTGACAGACAGTCACACAATGAGCGCAGTCATCCAGCACGGAATTGATCAATGTATTTGCCTTTTATGTAATGTAGTGAGTAATGCCATTATTACAGTGTAGGTACAGTGCTGACTAGGTGAACTTAATACCTCGTTATTTGACGAATAGGTAAAACCACTTTGCCTATGTGATATATTGAAGAAGGTATAAACACATAACATTGACACACATTACATTATTAACTAGAGATTCCATAGAGAGTCAATTGATTACATGTGGCCCCTAGTTAATGATAATGTTAAGCACTTACTGAACATAATAGGTCATATATATGACACATCACGAGTTCAATCTGTTAAAGTTAGTCAACATTGCCCCCTTAACCTTTCATAATCATCCTCCTTGCGTTATCCCGGCATTTGCCACGGCTCAAGGGAGCCTGGGGTCCGCTTTGACAACTAATCCCAAGATTTGGCGTAGGCACTAGTTTTACGAAAGCGACTGCCATCTGACCTTCCAACCCGAAGGGTAACTAGGCCTTATTGGAATTAGTTCGGTTTCCTCACGATGTTTTCCTTCACCGAAAAGCGACTGGCAAATATCAAATGACATTTCTCAACTCATTGGTACGAGCCGGGGTTTGAACCCGCGACCTCCGGATCGAAAATCGCACGCTCTTACCACTAGGGTACCAGCGCTTAGCCCCCTTAACCTTTATTTACTTATAATAGTTATCTATAGGTAGGTACTAGGAAAAAAGGATACCCTACTTCAAGTAAAAAAAAATAAGCGCGTTACAAAACACGGAGAAACTAAAAAGCCAAAAATAATAAACCTTTCAATTCAGATTTCTTATCGTATTGCAATAAGCTAAACATCCAAATTATAAACAAATCAATTATTTTTGGAGTCGGTACCAGACCTGTTCGTCGCCTTGCTATTGCCTGTTTGCCCCACCCAACCATACACAGGCTGGTACCGACTCCAAAAATAATTGATTTGTTTATAATTTGGATGTTTAGCTTACTGCAATACGATAAGAAATCTGATTTGAAAGGTTTATTATTTTTGGCTTTTTAGTTTCTCCGTGTTTTGTAACGCGCTTATTTTTGAAGGCGGTTTTATTTTTTGTTAAAAAGTTTATTTATTTGTTGATTTTTAGTGGTTCCTAGTGATATTATATGTATCAGTCCGAATACATGTACAGTAGTGAAAGAATTATCCTTAAACTCCTAACCATTGAGGAGTTGACCTTCCATCATCAGCTCAGCCACATAAAATTATTACCATCAGACGTAAATACTGGTGTACCTTTGAAAAATAGACTAAAAACATTACATGTGCCTATAACATTTGAAGAGTTCCCTCGATTTCTCCAGGATCCCATCATCAGACCCTGACTTGGTGCCAATGGGACCATCTCGGGGTTATACCAGTTCGATCAAAAAAAAAATTTTGAAAATCGGTCCACGATTCTCGGAGATATCGAATAACATACATACAAAAAAAAAATAAAAAAATAAAAAAACATTCAGTCGAATTGAGAACCTCCTCCTTTTTTGAAGTCGGTTAAAAAACATTGTTATATTAAAGTATTGCTTGCTTTATTCTATTACATCTCTTTCGCTCTGTTATGCGTGCAAGATGCATAGAAAGTTTAAACGTTAAGTAATATTCATATCAATCTCAAACTCGTGGTAAGGCAACTACAGAGAAGAAAATAATTATATCGTAATCGACAAAAAAACATAAAACTCCATCTAGATACAATTTCGCTTAAATAGTAACTAACAAATTCATAAGCAATAAAACCACACTAAAACCAAAGAAATTGCTTACAGAGCATTATAATTGCCGTCATATCCATAAATTAGACCGCGACCACGAGCATAACCTCCACAAACGAGAAGACAAAACGTGTTCCAAGTTTTTGCCGGTCCCGCTGATCCCTAAAAGGATGCGTACAAAAAGTTCTACTAGTTAGTGGCTCGGTTCCGAGGCGTCACGACTGATCGCGCGCACGCCGCTGCCGCAGACGCGCACGCGTTTACGCTCACTAATTTAAAATATAAACCGTGTTCGATTTTTAAACCGTGATTCTGAATTCAAATTTTGAATTTATTCACTTCTTTGATGTCATGTTATGAAATTAGAAGTGGTTTCTTGTGTGTGTTGACCGTGGATTGGTTTCGGCACCATTGGTTGTGGTACGAGTTGCACACGTGAATGGTTTACTGATAAGAACGAAGGTAATAGGTTTATGTGCATACCTAAGGCAAGTTAATCGTATTATATAACATAACGTACAACTGTTATACATGGTTTATAAAGATATCGATTCTAAGGAATTTTTCTACGCTTATTATTGATCGAAGGATAATAATATTATGTTTGATATTCGTGCTCAATTTTATTATTTGCTGACGTAAGTCATTAGATACCTTAGTAGGTAAGCGTTCAAGAATTTATTAATTTAACAATAATGCACAAAATGCAGTCTTAGTTAGAAAACTTTCTTTGCAGTATTTTGTGATATTCATTAACCTTCTTAAATTTCTATGGCATATGTAAATTAAATTTTTAATACTTTGGGCTTAAACCTAATTATACACAAATTATAATATACATAAATTATTTTTTTCTTTTTTTTTACATTATAGATTTGTCAAACTTAATTACATAAACAAAGTGACTGAGCTAAGCCCTCTAGTGACGAAGGCCAGAGGGTTGGCCACTGTTTCTTGTTATTATACCTATATGCGACCTCGGTTCAGCCCCTTACAAAATGGCACAACGGATATAGAGTTATGTTTTGTAGGATGGACGAGCCGTCACATTGGAATCCAACGATATTTTAGGCTCAAAAAAAAATGTGTTGAAATTAGTGATGTGCAAGTTGCGGAAACTTTCCAAAAAAATCTCAAATTTCTTGAAAAATTCACGAAACTTTCACGAACAATAAAGGGAATTTAAATTTATGAAATGGAAAGTTTCCATCCATACAATTGTCCATACAAGTATGGGAAGTTTCCGAAGTTTTCCTTTGTGAAAATTGCAGAATTTTGGAAAGGCACATCAGTAGTTGAAATTGTTGAAAAAACATAATGATGAATTAGGTACCGTAATTAATAATTACTTGCACACATTGCTTCATCCATCCATTGCATACTATTATTATAAATGGGAAAGTGTGTGTAGCTGTTTGATTGTCTGTCTTTCACGGCAAAACGGAGCAACGAATCTATCTCCATAGTTGAAGGGGTGGAGAGTGACATAGGTTACTTTTTGTCTCTTTCTAACCCCCCACTTCCCTAAAATGGGGGGATAGTAGTTTGTATGTTCGAATTTCAAAAGCTAATAAATTAAAAATTCTATAATTCACCCGGTCGGCGAAACGTAAGTATAATACCGGCATTTTTCCGGTTTCAAATGAAAAAAATTACCTTACAAATTACGAACAAGTTCGAAATGCAATTAAAACCGTATGAATAATGAATGACAAATACACGTGTTATACCTAATACCTATACTACATACAACCTGTTTTTATTGAATTCCGTTAACTTTAAGGGAAGATTCTTTAGATCAAATACAATTAATTTCTCTAAGAAACTAGCGTCTTAACTCTTACGGTTATCGAGTTATTAAAAAAATAAAGATAATTACAACACGTGTGTGACAGCCTTTACCAATTCCTAATGTTATTTGTTTTGACATGCGGTGGCGGATTTGCCGTAAGGCCCAGTAGGCCCGGGCCTAGGGCGGCCAGATTTTAAGGGCGGCAAATTGTGGCAAAAAAAATCACTGAGGATAACAAGATTAACAACAAAGAACTCGAATGCAAAGTATCTTAATATTATATAGGCTCGCGTAAGTATCGTATCAATGTTTGCGTATAAAAGTATAAATATTTAATTCGTACATCGTACATATAATATGTCGGCGCAAGGCACCTGTAACCTTATAGTGTCTGAGGCCCGTGGAGGCGGCCCACCACATTCCTGGTCCAATGTTTACGTTAACAGCATTAGCGGAATTGTCACAGTGATGTCTTTGTACTTTGAGACGGGGCGGATATTGTAAACACCGCCGAACGTAGCCGTGGGTCCGATGTGGTACGTAATGAAATTAATTAAAATATTTGTTGCAAGCATTCCTTAAGGTGCCGAGAGGGCATTAAGATTTGGGACATGGATGAATAGAGACACGCGACCGCGCGCTATCCCATCCCATAACCGTGCCGTGAGATTACGTGTGCGCTTTAAGTACCTAAGTAGTGTACCACTTGACCCACGGATTCGTTTCCGGTTCTGATAACTTAGTGATGCTAAAGCTTTTGAGTTGGTGTGATTTTTTTGTGTTTTGGAACTTAAGTGATTGTGTTTGTTTTGATATTAGTAATATTTGTTACCAGTTGCATAAATATTTGTTGGACTTGTGTGCGTGATATGCCCACTGTTTCCGCCCGCCATGGAGCTGGTGCCTGCCCCTTGATGTCGAGCTACCTACCGGCTCCGACATATAAAAGTTAAGTAGTTTGAGTTAAATATATAGGATGGTACCTACCTATTGTTATCTATTACGCGTGTGTCTGCGATTTGCGATTGTTTTGTCAGCAGTGTGCGTAAAGCAATTGAGCGGATTAAGTGTTTTAATTACTTATTTGCAGTGATTGGGGATTTGAATGGCATAAGGGGTGAATGACAGCAATCATTATGCTAGTATGAATCTGCCGCGGGATTCCAGGCTTAATGTGGTTAGATAAAGGAGAGGTTTTTACACAGAACTTAATTTAGATAGAAGAAACAAATTCATATGTTTGTATAGGGGCCGAGCGTGTCAAATTTTGTACTGAAGTTGATTCTTGCCTGTAATTTTAAATATGTCTCAGGCTCTTGATTGTTCATAATTTTTGTGTTGTTGCAATTGAATATCACGTAACGAGGCATTTTTTATGTTTTGGTTGACTTCAACTTACAAAAATTGACGCCCGAAAGCTGCAAGCTGCGAGTAAAGACGGACAACTCAGTGGATTTCACTGAGTTCATTTGACACGCTAAGTAGATACGTTTGCTTGATCTATGGTATATATGACATCTGTGGGTTTTTATTATAATATTTGTATCACCTTTATATTATAAGTTAATTGTCAGTATATTGCTATTACGGGTTAATGTTTTAAATGCGACATCCAATCATCAATTACTTACTGCTGAATAAAGCTGAGTTATTACTTCTGAATTCATTTTTTATATTAAATTAGTTTAGTATCTAAGGCCTCACTTACAATAAAATATGTAATTTATATAAAAATTACTTAATTATCAATATCATAACCAACACTTGCTTATTTAAGGGTGCTTTCAAGAAAAACGTAAAAATAATGTAAAATTGATAGTTTTAGTCGGTGAAATGTTACACTTTCCGTTATCTAATAGATATATTTAGTTCAAGTTTCAATTGGAGCATCTTATTATCTTGAATCTTATCAGACTGGATTTTTGAAAGTTAGCTCACTAAATTAATTATGATTTTTTCTCTGATGCACATTTAGGAAAACCCGCGAATAGCACTGAATTAGTCGATCTTATTTGTAAAATTTGGACAATTCGTAATACTGAAACTGGTAAATTTATAATACGTATCTAGACTAGAATCTTCTCAGACGACATTTTTATTATAAGGTTTTGAAAAAGAGTAAACGAGGCAAATTACCTTAAATTAACTGACAATTTCTTTGAAAATCTACATCACATCGAAGTTATTTTCGTACTAAAATAATCTGCAACGTTTACTTAAATTGCTGTTACGCCTTAGTGATTATAAATTTCTATTATCTATTTTTGGCTATTTTTTTGAAAACGAGCCTTCACCGTCACAATTATTACCACTTCTGGACATTTTTTCATATTTTGTCAGACTAATTAGAAAAAGTCCTATGATATATATATAAAGCCCTATAATTTGATACCACACACGGTATGATTAAGCGCTCGGTTGCGATTTCACTATTTTTCACGTGAAAGCCCTCTAATATATATATATATATATATATATTTTTTTATTTATTTAACAAAGAAAGACAATGTACACAAGCATATTATCATTAAAGTTTCGCCAAACTGTAAAACAGTTTGTTGGCGATGCGCTCCATCTTATCTAAAAATAACAATCTACCTATTAGATACACTACCTACAGACAGTACATCTGTTTCCAATAATGAACCCTATTTCGACGCCACACGAGTAATTATGCCGGTAGATACATACGCAACGGTCGATCTGTTAAATTAGGTATTATCCTGCAAGATAACGTGCATACTATTGAGCCTAATACCTACACGGGTTAGCGTTTATTTTTTGAACAGTTTAATTCAGTTTACTTGTAACCTCATTGTTCATGGGCGACGGTGGTTGCTTACTATCAGGCGATCTGTCTGATCATTTGTCTACTATGGCATCAAAAAAAATTACCACGGGCCAGACGACGTATCCATATCACTGTTTCTACTTGACATCCCGCAGTGTGGCATCCAAATCCCCGATCACTGCAAATTTGGTAACGACATTCGCAAATCGCAACGCAACGTGTACGTACGCATCTAGTTTATAATTATGGGTGTTGAGAAAGGGGCGGCACATGGCCTGGGCCTAGAGCGGCTAGGACTGCAAATCCGCCACTGTTGACATGTGGTGCCGTCAATCACTTGACACTAACTCGAATGTTATTCTTAAGGGTCTCTCACACTAATAAATTCATTTATATGAAAATTATGAAAAAAATTTTTCGCGAATTTAACTAAAAGTGATATACAGGGTGGTTCCTGATAATGAACCTAGTTACGTGTCGAATTTAACGGAAAACAAAAAAACACGGTGTATATGCTGGCTACCTATGTAATTAGACTAATTAGGAGATCGACTTTCTGTAAATGTGAGCAACTCTCAATGTTAGTACATTGGTATATGTACGTATACTATTCGCTTTTGCCCGCGGCTTCCTTCGCATTAAATTCGAAAATTGCGGAACGCTCCATACAAACGTTCACCCCCCCCCCATTTAAGGGAAGTGGGGGGTTAAAAAGAGACAAAAAGTAGCCTATGTCACTCTCCAACCCTTCAACTAACCCCAGTTAAAAAGGTGCGACCACACCGCTGCTTAAAAAACGGTGACGGTACGGAATCGCAGTGACGCATCGTATTCGTACCGTTTTTACCGCATGCTCCACAGACCGCTGCTCAAAATACGCAGACGGTACGGAATCGCAGTGACGCATCGTATCCGTACCGTTTTTACCGCATGCTCCCCACACCGCTGCTTAAAAAACGGCGACGGTACGGAAACGCACGACGTGTCCCATACGAAAGTCACTGCGTTTCCGTACCGGCTGCGTATTTTGAGCAGCGGTGTGGGGAGCATGCGGTAAAAACGGTACGGATACGATGCGTCACTGCGATTCCGTACCGTCTGCGTATTTTGAGCAGCGGTCTGTGGAGCATGCGGTAAAAACGGTACGGATACGATGCGTCACTGCGATTCCGTACCGTCACCGTTTTTTAAGCAGCGGTGTGGTCGCACCTTAAAAAATCACGTCGATTCGTCGCTCCGTTTTGCCGTGAAAGACGTACAAACTGTTAGAACCTACGTAAGTTTATTAACTATGAAGTTCGTATGTGCACCATTATAAACTCTACTGGTTGAATAGAATCGTCTTCTAGACAATGTCACATTATGTAAACATGTCAGTTTGGTTCAGTTCGTTTGTCTGTGCGGTCGGCACAAATATACATTGGAAAACTATCTAGTATTTTATTTACTGTGTCCACGGATATTTCCAACTTGGTAGCAGATCATGCAGTAAATTTGCTACGATAGTAATAATTTTCCGAAGTGTTCGCGTGAAACTTCATCAAATTATTTTCAAAATTTTCGCAACAAAAACAAAAGATGGCATCTGCCAGTCAGAATGGTTTCATCGAAAAACTGTCTGGAATACAGAATTATTCATCTTGGAAGTTTATGATGCGGATGGTGCTTATCCACGATGATCTTTGGGAATGTATAAGCACGCCTGAAAATAAAAATGAAGACGCGAAGAAGCAGGAGAAGGCGCTCGCGAAAATCGCCTTAAACGTACAGCCTTGTGTGTTTCCACAAATTAGAAATGCCAAGACGGCTCGCGAAGCGTGGAGCAACCTGCAAAAGGCATACGAGGACCGAGGCTTGTCACGACGGCTCGGACTGCTACGCACATTGTTCGCCATCAAACTGAGCGAATGTGGTAGCATGGAGGTTTACGTCAACAAGGTCATGGATATATCGCAACAGCTGAGCGACATCGGGAAGGCATTGGAAGATGACTTCGTGGCCGTGATTTTACTCAGTGGCTTGACAAGCGATTACGACCCGTTGATAATGGCTCTAGAAAATTTGAACACGTCACTGTCAAGCGAAAATGTCAAAGCCAAATTGCTTCTAGAAAATTCAAGACGCAATGAGAAAAGTGAAGATGCTACGGCTTTTGCAACTCGGAAAGCACACAACTCAATTAAATGCTTCAGATGCAAAAAGAGTGGACATACCAAGAAGGATTGTCCAGAAAACTCTGACGGCAAGAAGAGTGGCATGAAAAGCCAGACGATGCTTACTGCATTGGCCGCAGGAGCCAACCGTGACGTTTGGTACGTCGACAGTGGTGCGGCACAGCATTTCTGCAACGATCGCAGCTTTTTATCAGATTTTACTACTGATAAACCAAAGAAGGTATACATCGCGAATGGTGAAGCCTTATTGACAGCTGGGAAAGGAACTGCTCAAGCTTTGTTAAAGGACAATAGTGTGAGATCTATAAGTAATGTATACTTAGTACCTAAATTGTCTGCAAATTTATTATCTGTTAGTGCTATGGACAGGAAAGGTTACGAAATTGTGTTTCGTTCTGGCGTGTGTAAAGTTTTAGACAAAGGGCAGGTTTTAGCTACAGCTACTCTAAGAGATGGTATTTATCAACTCGATGCCATCGAAACTCTTTCTGCTTTGTGTAGCGAGCCATCTTCGCAGGCTATGTCTTTGTCTTTGGGTACAGGTGACAGTGTAGCGGTGCCCGCTGCTGCCGTGAGCGTGAACCAAGCGCCACAGATCCCTGCTACTGGAAGCCAGTCAACACAACAAGTTTGGCATCGACGTCTATCTCATCTGAACGCCCGCAGTATGGAGTTACTGAGAAAAGGTATGGTCACTGGTATTTCTTATGACAACAATAATTTTGAGTCGTGTGTTTCCTGTATTTTAGGCAAACAGACTAAGTTGCCATTTCCGAAGAAATCTGAGACCAGGGCTAAGGAAATCCTTGGGTTAGTTCATAGTGACGTCATGGGACCACTACCGTGTCCGTCCATAGGTGGGAAAAGATATTTCCTGTTGTTCATTGATGACTTGTCAAGAAAAACATTTGTTTATTTTCTTAAGCGGAAGGATGAGGTTTTTGAGATGTTTAAAGAATTCAAAGCTCTCGTGGAAAACCAAACCAATAAGAAAATAAAAGTTCTTCGTAGTGACAATGGTGGTGAATATGTCAATTCTAAATTTCAGAAGTTCCTGAAGGCGCATGGAATTCGACATCAGACCACGGTTCCAAGGTCATCAGCTCAGAACGGAGTCGCGGAGCGCGCGATAAGAAGCGTTACGGAGAAAGCTAGGTGCATGCTTCAGGAAGCAGGCTTGAAAAAGGAATTCTGGGCAGAAGCGGTTAACACCGCCGTCTACCTTAAGAATCGCTCTCCGACTAAGGCTGTGATGGGCAGTACACTAGAAGAAAAGTGGACAGGTAAAAAGGAAAATCTTAGCTACCTGCGCATTTTTGGCTGTCAAGCTTATGCCCTTCAGCACAAACGGGACAAACTGGATCCCAAAAGTAAGAAGTATATTTTTGCCGGATACTGTGACGACACAAAAGGTTACAGACTGATAGATCCGGAGAACCCGAAGACTGTCATAAAAGCTAGAAACGTGATTTTTCTAGAACATGCTTTTTGGAATGACATTTCATCGGATGAGTATGACAGTTCACGTTACACTCAGATTAGTTTGACGAACAATGTAACTGTCACTGATAATACTCAGGTGCAACCCGCTTTACCCGTTTTACCCCAAGAGCCCGCAGAAATATCTGATGAAAACGCTCAGGATAACAGCGTCATTACAACAGATGATTCTGAGAGCAGCAGTGAGACCCCAGATGACCCTGCGGATGAGACATATGTCCCAGGAGATTCAACACTGGAAGACTTTGAAAACTCTACGGATGGAACACTGTATGCAGTGACAACGGGGACCCTCTAACAGTTCGCGAGGCGCTGAGTGGCCCGGATGCGAGTAAGTGGAAAGCCGCGATGGCGGAAGAGTATAAATCTTTCATCGATAACAAGTGTTGGACTCTGACTGACCGCGATGCGAAGCAACGGCCTGTCAAATGCAAGTGGATCTTTAAAAGAAAGCTTGGCCTCGATGGGGAAATACTGAGATACAAAGCGCGCCTTGTTGCAAAAGGTTATACCCAGAAATACGGTATTGATTACGAGGAAACGTTTTCTCCTGTAGTAAGATATTAACATGAATATCGAGCATCTTGATGTAAAAACGGCGTTTTTGAATGGAGATTTAAAAGAAACCGTTTTTATGGAGCAGCCAGAAGGCTATAAGATTAAGGGCCAAGAAGATAAAGTTTACAAGTTGAATAAGGCCATATACGGACTGAAGCAAGCTTCGAAGTCTTGGTATGAGAAAATAAATGGCGTTTTGACAAACAAAATGAAGTTCAAACGTTTATCTTCCGAACCTTGTGTTTATGTCAAGTCGAGCGGGAAATCCATTATTATAATTGCGCTCTATGTTGATGACATAATGTTGTTTTCTTCAGCTGATTGCCGAGATACGGCTGGAATCAAAGAAGAATTAAAGAAGGCCTTTGAAATCAAAGACTTAGGGCCAGCTCATCACATTCTTGGAATGAGGCTTTGCAGACAGAATGACGAGATTACTCTAGACCAGTCAAGCTATATTAAGAAGGTGCTAGAACGATTTCATATGTCGGACTACAAACCTGCACGAACACCTATGGAAACAGGTCTGAAGCTCGTGAAATCTATAAAGAAAGATTGTACGCACGACTACAGAGGCCTGATAGGATGTCTAATGTACATAGCGGTATGTACGCGACCAGATATTGCGCATGCTGTCAGCTCACTCAGCCAGTTCAACGACACGTACGACGAGACTCACTGGAAGGCGGCGAAACGCGTTCTTCGCTATCTGAAAGGTACGCTTAATCATTGTTTAACTTTTCAGAAGTCAGGTTTAGACATCGTCGCATAATATGCTGATGCTGATTTTGCGTCAAATGAGATCGATCGCCGATCTTATACCGGTTTTGTGTTCAAAATCGGAAATTCTACTATCTCATGGGAGAGTAGGAGACAAAAGACAGTCGCTCTTTCAAGCACGGAGAGTGAGTACATGTGTCTTTCAGATGCTTGTAAAGAGGCTCTCTTTCTACGCAAGTTTCTGTTCGAAATTTACGGGGTACAGT
Source organism: Leguminivora glycinivorella (assembly GCF_023078275.1). Classification (NCBI taxonomy): domain Eukaryota; kingdom Metazoa; phylum Arthropoda; class Insecta; order Lepidoptera; family Tortricidae; genus Leguminivora; species Leguminivora glycinivorella. Next base: position 7,384,069 of record NC_062980.1, read on the forward strand.
ATAGGATTACTTTGTTTAATGACAATCAGTCTGCACTGAAATTGTGTGCTAATTCTATGTACCACGCCAGAACGAAGCACATCGATGTACGGCATCACTTCATCAGGGAAATCGTTGAGGAAGGTACTGTCGTTTTGAAATACCTATCAACTGATGAAATGGTGGCCGATGTTTTAACGAAACCATTGGCAAAAGAAAAACATGATAAGTTTGTTAGTCATTTATTTGTATCATTAAATAAGTGACTTGGCTCTAAGCAATATACTATATATTTGTGAAGGTATAGTTTGTTTTAGATCCGTTTCATGTATGTTTTGACTATTTGTAGTTTTATATGTTACGGATACTTTACGAAATTTACTGATACCTTTGCTATGCCTATTTTTGTGTTGTAGGTAATGTTTTGTTTTTAGACAGCGGATGTGTCTAATGTATTTGCTTAGATTACTATGTGTTTAATGTATGTGATGTACATGAGTTTATATTGGTTCAAGGGCCAATGTTAGAACCTACGTAAGTTTATTAACTATGAAGTTCGTATGTGCACCATTATAAACTCTACTGGTTGAATAGAATCGTCTTCTAGACAATGTCACATTATGTAAACATGTCAGTTTGGTTCAGTTCGTTTGTCTGTGCGGTCGGCACAAATATACATTGGAAAACTATCTAGTATTTTATTTACTGTGTCCACGGATATTTCCAACTCAAACAAACACACACACACACTTTCCCATTTATAATATTAAAGTATTTATAGTGATAGATATTTAGTGCATAATAGGTATATTACCTATGCTTTCATATATATTCACGGGATCTTACGAAAACATCATGTTAAGTACCAACTTCATCAAATTCAATTTGAACTTGCAAGGAAAACTTACAACGAAAAGGATGAGTTTGTAAGATTTGTCCTTAATTTGTATGAGTCATAATTATGTCTCATGAATAGCTTCGTAGAATTAACTAAAAATACTAAATAAGGAAACCTTTGCTAGTTTAGTTATTCCGCCGAATAAATTTAATATCACCTTAATTAATAATCTTTATAAGTACATTATTGTAATACAAATGCACACATTTATTAAATAAATCTAAAGTTATACTAAAATTAAACTTAAAATAAAAATTAAACTAAATAAATCTAAAATTAAACTAAAATAAATCTAAAAACGGCCCCTGTGGCATGGTACCGAAGACGCTGGCAGCATTTCCTCGCTGGATTGTCAAGCTAATGCGCTGAGCGAGGAAGCTGCCAGCTCTTCGGTCTCCGGTGGCGTCTCTCAGTCTCTTCGACAGGTCCTTGAAGAGACTTAGAGCGCCAGGGCCCCACGGGCCAAGGGTCTCGACGCCGAATGGGATAAAAATATATTCGGCGCCGAGACCGCTGTACTTTCCTACCTTTAGTTTCTCGGCCGCCTCTGCTGCTGATGCTGCCCTCACGGAGGTTCGGTGGAGATGAGACGGGGCCAGTGTGTCAACGCACGTTGCGTCCCAAACCAGCACCCGTCCCATACTCCACGGAATCAACGACATTCCATCCGGTCTCTTACCGTCCGTCCTTGATATGCCGGTCGGCTCTAAAAGGGCCGGCACATTGACTGACGCAAGAGACCGGCGGATCACGTCGTTGAGGGCGGCATGCCTCGAGAAGCGGCCAGCGCTTCGCTGGCAGGAAAGACCATGGTGCCCTAGTGGGTCAACTTCATGGCCACAGGGGCAGCGATGGGGGCGCAGACCGGGACCCCGAGACGAAGACAAACTGAAATGCGGAGAGTATCGGGGGTTAAAAATGTGCCCAAATTTGGGGAAGGGTGTGCATGGAGCCAGTACCCGGCTTCGCTAGTTCCTGCTGCCAGGAGTCTGGCTCGTCCCTCGGTGCCTGATTGCTCGAGGAGGGAAGTAACGGTCAATTTACATATAATGTCGTCCCAGCTCCTTTGAGAATTTGGATGTTCGGGGTAATTTTGACCGGGGCAAGCAATTGACCAAGCATGTTTGGCGTCAGCCAAGCCCGCAGCCTCACAGTTTGTTCGGAGGATTTTTCCTACGAGACCTTAATTAGGTAAGGCAATAATACAATTTTATGTATGTAAATAGGATTTTGTAAATAGGTCTGACAGTTTTATTTATGTAAATGGGATTTTGTAAATCTGTTTTTTAACCCCCGACGCAAAAACTACGAGGTTTTTATAAGCTTATAACGCTTATAAGTTTGACGTGTCTGTCTGTCTAAATGTCTGTTTGTGTGTGTGTCTGTCTGTGGCATCGTAGCTCCCGAACGGATAAACCGATATGATTTTTTTTTTGTTTGAAAGCTGAATTAGTCGGAAGTGTTCTTAGCCATGTTTCATGAAAATCGGTCCACTATTACGCGGTCGGGGTTTTTTCGCAAACCGAGCGGTTTTGCGTTTTGATTAAATTTAGTAGGTATGTTAACTCGTCAATGGTAATGTTCAAATTTCTTCATGTGTAAACAAAAAAAAATATTTATAAGCGCTTTTTAAATAATTGAAACAATATATGGGCTAGCACTGATATTGAGATATCTGGCAAGCAAGTATGGTCGCGCGATAAATGATAAAATAGTGCGATAGGGACGACCGCACTTACAAATAGTCCGATAGGGACGACCTGAGTCACACACAAACTGACAGACAGACAGACAGACACGTCAAACTTGTAACACCCGGATATTTTTGCGTCGGAAGTTAAAAAAAACAATTTAATTGTGATTACAACTTACGCAAGCATTACAGATGTTTATTTTAACGATAATAACAATGTGTTTACTACTAAAAGACAATATTAAGGGGCCCCATGACCCCAGTTACGGGAAATCCTGTTTGATCCAATTAATTAATCAAATAGACCATGACATTATGTTGAACATTGCTCTTATCTCAATACCTTGCCTTGTCCTCATCCATTTTTGTTTAGTAAACCTGCGTCAGTGTAAATAGTAGGTAGAATATTAGACAATTATTTATAATAATTTACGTATTTACACGTCAAGTTATTGAAGTAATATGAATAATATAAAAGTATAATTAGGTACCTACATAATTATAATGATTATGCACACGATAACTATAAACATTGACAATTTTCTAATTCTTTATTTTATTTATTATTTCATCATCATCATCATTGACCGTAACGTCTATTGCAGACGAGACGATTAGACCGATGCGAGACCAACATAGTCTACCGCAGGACTGACAAGAGAAGTTTGCGGAAATCGGCGCTGAAACACCTTGGCGTCGCTTCTGTCTCTTATCAGCTAGTGCAGCAAACCATGACTCATCGCAAATTTTGCGACCCTCCACAATGCATTTGCGCCACTCCGTTCGTTGTTCTGCAACCTTCTCCCATTAACGTGCTTCGTTTTAAAGACTGCGCAAAGATCATGATTGCCTTTCATATTAACTACAGACTCTGGGAGAAGATTTATTATTTAAGTTTTCTTATTTATTACATTGTCCCTATTTGGGATTGATGGGGTAAGTAGGTAGGTAGGTATTTGCGAGGTGCCAGACTGGAGCTATCGTCATTAAATTTTATAGGCTTATTTTCTACTTGTATTCTAGGTAATTCTCATGGATTCTAGCGCTACTCTCATAAAGATTACAAGTAATTGTTACAATCAGGTAAATGAAAAATGTTGAAATAGGTATACTTTCTTTCTTTTCCTTTTTCAAAACTAAAGCAAGTATATATATACATATATCAACCGTTTGATACTATGCTAAGGGGTTACATAGTCATCATCCTCCTTGCGTTATCCCGGCATTTGCCACGGCTCATGGAGCCTGGGGTCCGCTTTGACAACTAATCCCAAGATTTGACGTAGGCACTAGTTTTTACGAAAGCGACTACCATCTGACCTTCCAACCCGAAGGGTAAACTAGACCTTATTGGAATTAGTCCGGTTTCCTCACGATGTTTTCCTTCACCGAAAAGCGACTGGCAAATATCAAATTACATTTCGCACTTATGTTCCGAAAAACTCATTGGTACGAGCCGGGGTTCGAACCCGCGACCTCCGGAACGAAAGTCGCACGTACTTACCGCTAGGCTACCAGCGCTTGTTAAGGGGCTGCGCTAAGGGGTACATATTGACTATATTATAATTTTAAGTAGACACTAGTTGAAATAGAATATTGTTTGGATAATAATATTAATACCCTGGCGGTGCTGCCTCTGCGTGTATCCCATAATACGGGCAAGAGCAACGTCCGCCCGGTGTACCTACCCCTTACAATTCATTAAAGTGTCAAAAGGGCCTCTACGCGTTGGCTCCGCGCACGTCTCCCAAAGGTCCGGAACACCATTTTTCCGTGACGGTAAAGACATACATGTAATAATGTATGACATACATATAGTAATATATTTAATAATGTATTGACGACCGGTCTGGCGTAGTCGGTAGTGACCCTGCCTGCTAAGCGGCGGGTTCGATTCCCGGTAAGGGCATTTATTTGTGTGATAAGCACAGATATTTGTTCCTGAGTCATGGATGTTTTTCTATGTATATAAGTATTTATATATTATATATATCGTGGGTCTCAGTCAATCTGTGTAAGAATGTCCTATGATATTTACTTATTTATAAAAAAAAAATCACGGCGTTGCGTCGATAGCGTCACCCATACGCCGTAACCACAGTATAATAAAGACTACTATCGTACAGTATGGCCACTCCCGCTCCCCGCTGAAAGTGCCGCCCACCCCCTCTCGGCTAGCTCACAGTTACCGCCTGTCAAAAACGCGAACAGTCGATCTGTCATATCTCACTCATACAAGCATGGTACGCGTACACGTACACGAGATTAGAATGCGTGTTCGGAACGCGCCTCTTTCATATATTTGATCGCCAGTGTCCTAGGTGTGCCGTAACTCACTCAGGCCACACCTCGGACACAGGCGATCAAATATATGAAAGAGGCGCGTTCCTAGCACACATTCTAAGCTCGTGTAGGTGAACGCGTACCATGCTTGTATGAGTGAGATATGACAGGTCGACTGTTCGCGTTTTTGACAGGCGGTAACTGTAGGGTAACCGAGAGGGGATGGGCGGCACTTTCAGCGGGGAGCGGGAGTGGCCATACTGTACGATAGTACTCTTTATTATACTGTGCTCAGGCGCAACAAGGAAGATATAAAGAGCACCCTAGAATGTGACGTAGTTGTACTGATAAATTGAATTTGAATAACTATAACGACGCTCTATTATTAACGTGCTATTATTAAAAAACTTTTAATTCAAGTGGGTAACTATGTTTGACTCATACAACTTGTTAGTAGACTTACATATATTATGTTTCTAATTTTAGTGCCTAACTATTAACATATGTAACATAAGTAAGTAGGAGTCAGCCAAAAAAGTGGCTTACCACTTTTCGGCCTTATGTGTTTAAAAATAAAGTCGAAAAGTGTTAAACCACTTTCTTAGATGACCGTACTCTAAAATGTACGCATATACTTACGTGACGATTTCCGGATAGCATTACGATACAAGTGCGAAAAAGGTAAGGTCGAAACGAGTGGCGTTAAATAAAAAAAAAACACGCGCGACCGAAGGGAGTATTTTAAATCGACACGAGTTACGAATTTCCTTTTCGCCCGTGTATACACCGCGATTTTATTGAATTCCGTTAACTTCGGCATATAGTTAGGTCCATTATAGTAAACAGAATGGCATAGTTAGTTTTCTTAAATTCGTATATTTTTCTAGAAAAACCATACACCTGCGATAGATGTTACTTTAATTTCTGATTGAGAAACGGGCTTTATAACTAACTCACACTAAGCAAGTGTCAAAACTATGACATGTCAATCGCATTTCAAAGACACAAAGCCCGTTTCTTAACAGCAATTGATGAAACATCTATCGCAGGTGTATGGAGTTTTTCAAAAAAAAGTTATGCATGAAAAAACTAACTATGCTGTTCTGTTTCCTATAATGGACCTAACTATAAGCCAAAGTGAACGGAATTCAATAAAAACACGGTGTAGTACGACGTTTTTCGTTGGTAAATACATCTCGATATTACTTATACAGAACCTGACTTCACTAGTTAAGTTACTTACCTGATAAAATGAGCTTGTATCGCATATCGCGTCGCGTCGTACCCTTGACTTCCACGACGGATGGACACTTGATCGTCCCAAACCGGTTCTGTATTATGTTACTATGTTCGGTTTTAGTACAATACGGGCATAATTTCATGTATAGGTAGTTGTCATATACATTTCATATATAATATGTATAAATAGATCGTTGGTGACGTAAATTTAGCCGGTTTCAAGAAAGCAGTTACCTAAACTTATTTTAGGTAAAATGTAATTAATACATACTTACACATGTTTTGAAAAAGTATTTTTTCTGATACTGATAAAATCGTTACGAAATGCTCGGCTATATCCTAGCTTGTTAATAAGCGTGAGTCATATGTTCTTTTCAAACCTCATTGGCCCACAACTTATTGTCTTTGATCAGCTATAAAAGAAAATAGTTAAGGGCGTTCCCTGCGCCAATGACCTTCGATTTGAATCCATTGACATTATGATAGTTTCTAAAGCCTATCATATTTAACAGCATCGTCTTTAAACAAAACAATATGTCATAATTACTTTACAGCTCCATTGTTTCTGTGATATTTGGCATCAAAGTTGAAGAATTTTAGAGTCGAAAACTGGTTTTTTAGTCATAACTTTTGTTTTAGTTAACTTAAAATTAAAACCTCACTTGAGTTTTTAGAAAAGTCAAATGGAAATCCAACCACCATCCAAGACCAACGGGCAACGTCTTATAATTCTATCTGTAGTACAAATTTAGGAATTTCCACTCAAAACATGTCAAAAAACAATGAAAAACGTGGGGAGCCCCTTAATATCCATTGCCACAAGTCTAAGGTCCATCATTTAAGTAAAATTTAAGTGACAGGTTTAGTAAGAACATTTGATTTGTGTGTATAATGATAATGATATCGTTATTGGTCGAAGCCATTATAAATGGGCACTCCAACCCTGTTTCTTATGCCTAAGTATGGAATGGTGAAATACGGTGTGGGACGTAAACGGGCTTTATCATATTAATCAACCTAACTATTTAACAAAACTCCAACAAAAGTCTCGTTGGTTCTTTGTGTTACACCGTGTATACGTGTGTAGACTGTAGACTTGCAGATTCTAGTGTTTGCCAAGGAAAGAGAGCAGAAATTATTCCTTCCAGTAATAACACGAGATAATTAAATCATAATACCATCCCGCCGCAGCCGGAGGTCCTTTAATCGCGGAACAACCTTTTTTTAAAGGAAATCGAATGCACTGAGATAATGTTGAGAAAAAATAGGTCAATGTTAAATTACTTACTTTTACTAGAACAGCTTAGTTTACATTATCCCCGGAACAACCTTTTTATTTAAGAAAACATTTTTTTCTTCTTTTTTACATTCTTAGTCTAAGAAAATGTTGAAACTTGAGAAAAACCAGGTCATTTACTGGAAAAACTTATGCTTTGCATTATGTTTACATCTAATGCATTCAAGGTTCTAATTAACACTAGTCAAATTATATTCTATTGAAAATATTTCAGCTTGTGCTATCTTAAAGTAGTCACACCACTATATATATAAATTAAAACCGAAATAAATTACACATATGAAAGAAAAAGTGACCAAGGCCTCCAGTGCCTGAGGCTGGAATCGAACCAGCGTACCCTGCAATCGCGGCAGATGCCTATTTCCGCTCGGCCACCCAGGTCACAGCTGCTGAGGTCGAAATTATCTCTCATATGAGTAATCTATACAAGGACTCGTCCATCCGCCCCTCTGACCATCCCTAGGGTAGAACGGTATGGTTCTTGCCCCCCATTTTGCATTCAAGGTTACTTATTATGTTGTTTTCGCAATATCCATCATACATAAATGAGAAAAAAAAACAGAACTCACCAATTAATTGTATCATTTATTTTTATATTCATTTAATTTGAAGCAGGAAAAAAATCAGTAAAAACAGCACCATAAAATATTTGAAAATGCATCTGCAACCCGTAATATTCGGGTGAACTTTTAATTTGATTGCTTCCAAGCCTTATGAGTTTTTGACGTTTTAAAGTTACTCGATAGATTATGTCGTAAACGTCACTTGCGCTATCCAGTACCTACTTAACGTCTTCTAAAACGCCAATAACATTGTAGACTCAGTTTGCAAAAGTTCTTTGCACGGCGACCGCTTTGTAGGCCGTCTAATATTAGGGCGGACCCTCGCAATATTCGCCGTATCAACGCGATTGAACGCTTCCTGCAAAGACGCCAGACGCATCAAACGGTGAGAGAAGTGTGGATACAGAAACTATGTTTAATAAAGACTGTCAATAAGAAGGGCGTATTTAAGGATAAGTTCAGATGAACGCGCGGCGCCGGCGACGCACGGTTTTCTGGCCGCGGCATCAAGCACGGCAACGCGCGTTCATCTGAACTTAACCTTGATATTATTTGGTACCAAACAAAGTTGAATGCTTCCTGCAAACACAGAGGCAACAACAATGGAGGCGTGCGGATACAGACTGCTCGAGACTATATTTAATAAAGACTGCCAATGTCCTATAAGAAAGGACTCTGGTGATATTATATTGATACTAACGCGATTGAATGCTTCCTGCAAAGACGCCAGACGCATCAAACGCTGAGAGACGTGCGGATACCCGTGGTCAACCCGTCATACATTTTTTAAAATAATAATTGTAAAATATATGTAATACTTATGTAGATAATTATGTGTTTACCATGAATAAACTAAATCTTGAATCTATACACACTGCTTAATCGAGACGTGATCGAGACCATGTTTAGTATGGACTGTCAATGTCCTATATTGAAGGACTCTTATTTTAAAGGAGTTTTATTCGTATAAACGAGAATTGACTGCTTCCTGCAAAACATCACTCAGACGATGATTGGTGCCGTTCAAATACTAATCAAGACTATGTTCATGAAACAAAGACTGTCAATGTGCTATACCTACTAATTAGCTCCATAAGCTCCGATGGTGTGAGGTGCGGCTATGAGGTTTATTGTCGACCTCTACACGTTATATAAGTAAATAAATTATAGTTTATAAAAACTGAAAAACACCGAAGTATGTAACAAATCAAATTATTAATTAGGCGGTCGAGGTGGTGTAACGGTTTAGCACGTCAGCCGCGATAGCTGGAGACCCCGGGTTCGATTCCCGGCTTCGCCACCAACTGGTGGCGAAGCCGGGGCCCACTGGCTTGATCGCTTTTTCTTAATGGTATAGTATCTATTTCAGTTTCTAAAAAACACACTTTAATAGCAATCAAACTTAAAACGTGGTCAAAGTTCATTACAAAACTTTTCTAAGAAATCCTAAAACAGCTGAGACGATGTTCCATCATGAAGTTCCCGTTCATATCTTTCGGCTCCATCATCAGTTCAGTTCGACAGTACCATATATTGGATATCAATAAAGACACGGTGTATAAGTGCATATTTATTAACTACGCTTACAATGACTTGCGTCAATGAATAGAACGTATTTTCAAGTGTACCTACATACAATGCAGTCAATGCACATAGCTATCGACATAGGAAATCTATGCTTTATTAAGTTATACCAAGGACATGCATAAATTATTGGCTAGGTCAGTAAGTGTCAGTAACCGGTACGGTAGCTATGTAATACTGCCGAGTTAAGACGCTACGAAGGAGCGAAAATGCTAAAATGGAAAGGAGCCCCCCTTATTAACTAGATTTATCGAAAAAAAAAATCCATTAAGAACAACTCAGTTAAAATATATTGCGAAAAAATCTTTAAAATCGAGGTTCCGCTCTCGACTGTTTCCTCCTTCAAAACTTAATTAATCGGAACGAAATTTGAGAATCTGAATAACAATGAAATAATCTGTGTCGGACCGTTTAATTTTTTTGGCTAACTGTTACCAATCTTGAGCATCACACCTTTTTTGTGCCATAATGAAAAAGGCCGTTTTTGTAAATTTTAAAAAGCGTCTTTAAAAATAAAAATATCAAAAAAAAATCAAAACGGTCCGACACAGATAAAAATAATAATAATCTGTGTTGAAAAATCATTGTTCTATCTTCAAAAACCAGGGAGGAAATAGTCGAGAGCGTTTGTATGGAGAATTAACCCCTCGTGTATCGCCTTAAGCCAAGAAGTCGTTTTTGATTCCAAAGGTCAACCACAGTTTATGTAATAAGAGTTTTATCATTTTTAGGGTTCCGCGCCGTCACTGAGACGCAACATCACCTCAATGTCAATGTCTGTTAAAAATGTAATTTTACGTTAACGCGAAAAAAATTAAGGGTCGTTTAACCCGAAAAACACGTATCTAGCCTATACTTAATAACCATGAGATCAAAATGAGAAGGATATTTCCCGTTGCGCTAGAACTATGGAATTTGGTAAATGATTTAATTATTACTAATTAAAAAACATAATTTCATACATAACGGGAAGTATCTAATTCAGTTTATTATAAAAATTTTAATTTGGTTGGGTGAGTCCATTTTGCTCGTACATAGTTTTAATTTTAATTATTTTGACTCCGAAAACTTTCACACTTAGTTGGTAGTGACCCTTCCTAATATGATACTCGTAGTGTGGCCGGTGGGTTCGAATCTCGGTAAGAGCATTTATAGCCTGTCAACCAAATTTTGGCAGTAGCAATGTACATCAAACTAAAGTATGGTATCCCTATGAAACGAACAAAAACCAGCAATGTACGTCGAACAGCCACAGATATTTTTTTTCAAGGGGCTCGCTCCTTCCTTACGAATTAGATAATGTATTAAAAAGGGACGGATATGTGCTAGTTATTTCTCTTTTTGGTAGGACGGAGATTTCCACAGATAAGATACAAATGACACGCGAACTTCCACCGATTTTCAAAACTAGTGTTGCTAGCCCGCGATTTTTCAAATTTGCCGCGTTTTTCTAGTGACAAGATTTGGTTGACGGTCTATATTTGTATGATCATCACAGATAATGTATTCCTAAATTGTACAAAAACTGTGAGATTAGCCCTGGTCTCACGGCGTTCGAATTCAGAAAATTGTCACTGAAAATAATAGGCAATTCACCGTTTTCAACCGGTATTTTAGTGACAGTGAGACTCAAAAATCGGTCCCCTGGACCGGGACGTGGCGTACAGCCGTACACGAAGGGAGGCCTTAGGTTAAGCAGTGGAAGATTAATGGCTAAAATTATGATGATGATGATGATGACATTTTATAACAGGACGCAGCCTACAGGGTGAAATCGGGGTCATGATCCAAACGCTTAAAAACGTGTTAAGATGGTCTTTCTGAAAACCCTTTTCCCAAAAAAACTCGAATATTTTTCCTCTTTTTAGGGTTCCGTAGTCAACTAGGAACCCTTATAGTTTCGCCATGTCTGTCTGCCCGTCCGTCCGTCCGTCCGCGGATAATCTCAGTAACCGTTAGCACTAGAAAGCTGAAATTTGGTACCAATATGTATATCAATCGCGCCAACAAAGTGCAAAAATAAAAAATGGAAAAAAATGTTTTATTAGGGTACCCCCCCTACATGTAAAGTGGGGGCTGATATTTTTTTTCATTCCAACCGCAACGTGTGATATGTTGTTGGATAGGTATTTAAAAATGAATAAGGGTTTACTAAGATCGTTTTTTGATAATATTAATATTTTTGGAAATAATAAAAGTAGAACTTTATAAAGACTTTCTAGGAAAATTGTTTTTAACTTGATAGGTTCAGTAGTTTTTAAGAAAAATACGGAAAACTACGGAACCCTACACTGAGCGTGGCCCAACACGCTCTTGGCCGGTTTTTTTAGACTAGTTCGTGTTCAAGTTCATTAATATGTATACATTTCTCCATACCGATCCCTCGTAAATGTGTTAACATATTAATGAAACTCTACTGGAAATCGTGAACTCCTGCACCGGTCGGTATGAAAACTGTTAATTTTTTTGCGATTTCATATTTGTTCCATGGGAAACCTTGTTCAGAAACACCATCTTAACACGTTTTTCACAGTTTGGATCATGACCCCGATTTCACTCAGTATTTATGTAATTCTGTCATAATGTCGTAATTGTGGGTTGAAGTACATTATTAATATGATAACCGTATTGTTGCAGTGAACCGGCGTGAAGATGACTATCCGCAGCATGACCGTGACAGATACCCGCGACGCCACCACTAAAATACTCTGCTGTCGGCGGTAAGTGGGTTTTCGGACCATTTCCAATATCAAGCTAACCAATGAAGAGGCACACTCAAGCACAGTATAATAAAGAGTACTATCGTACAGTATGGCCACTTCTGCTCCCCGCTGAAAGTGCCCATCACCCCCTCTCGGTTACCTCACAGTTACCGCCTGTCAAAAACGGGAACAGTCTGTCATATTTCACTCATACAAGCATAGTACGCGTTCACCTACACGAGCTTAGACCGTGTGCTAGGAACGCGCCTCTTTCATATATTTGATTGCCAGTGTCCGAGGTGTGCTCAAATGTTATGACAGATGGCGCCACCCTATTACTCCATACGTGAGAGCGAGACCATGTTTTTTTTCTCTCTCTCACATATGAATGACAGTGACATGCCTAGACACTAGCACAGGCGCCGCCTGGCGGGATAAAATGTCAGTGTGCCCCCTCATTGGAACCGATAACGTCACTATGACATAGTTCTACAGTGGCCTAGACTGTAGAAGTTATCGTGACGTTATAAATCAGATTGTAAAAAATCTCTTGAAGCTCGGCCACACATTTTGAGAGCGTAGGCGAAGCGTTAGCGGAGCGCAATGATAGCGGTGCGCCGGACGAACGCTGGCGTTGCGCCCAGCGGACGCTGGCGGGAACTAACGAACGCGGATTGCGAGCGGTAGCGCGCATTCCGCTCCGCTAACGCTACGCTTTATGTGAGGCGGAGGCTTTACTTCTTGTGATTTTGACATGGTTCTAGAGTGGCTTAGATTTCCAATTGGTTTACTGTACCTATTATACAAGTATAGAATTTGGATGACTGATGACGTCCGACCAAAAAATTGCTAAGTACCTACATTTTCACCTTCTGATTTTTATTTCGCCGCGAATTCGCCAAAACCGTTGTTGAAAAAAAATACGGTGTGCATATCTGTCTCTTTGATAGTAACACTTGACTTAAGTGGCGTGAAAAGTCAGATTTCGGTTCACAATTTCGATTTCACCCTGTAATCCTCCTTAGTCCTCGTGTAGGGTACAGCGGAGCAAATATCGACTATCGAACGCGTGTTTGGTGGATACAATGTAGAACTCAACTTAATAATGTAATAATGGAAAAAAATGATCAGTTACAATTGCCCCCCTGTCGATATTTGCCCCGCTGTACCTTACACGTTTTTGTACCTGCCTACATATTCCAAAATTTATTTTGAACTTTTATTGGAACATTTTGCAAACAAAACAAATGCTTTCAGTTCTTAGGAGCACGAAACCTGAATTTTGGTTCTTATTTTGTAATTTAACCATATTTTCTCTGAATTTAACTAAACCGCCCCTTGATGCATAAAATACTAACATAACCCAACATCATAACGCAAGCAAGCGAAACGAAATAACATTGAAATCAAACAGATATCATACTTAATGTTACTAAATATGTCTCCTCATGAATGAGGAGTATTGTGGTGAAAGACAAGCCGCGCAAATTAGCGCAGACAGGGGCAATTAAGATGACTACTCACTACAGCTTACACATACAAAGAGGTGCTTAGTTTACTTGGAAACTCAACTCGTGTCTATTTAGTTCGTTAATTTCAAAACATACGGCTTGATTAGCACTTTGATTTACGTCAAAAATTCGCTCTGGATAGTTAGTTAGTTAGTTTTATTGGGCATTTTCCGCAAGTTGACAACCATATTGTACCTATTTTGCGTGAAAAAGACGAGGTAGCACTATTCTAGCCACCCCAGCTCCTCTACAGTACCTAGCAGTTTTTTCAGGTTGCTAAATACAGTGGCGGCTGGTGAAAATTTCTGATAGGCAACGCTGAGCACAAAGCAACCTACCTTAACATACCGCATAACTTTACTAGTAATCAATTTTAGGCAAACCGGTGGGAATCCGCTTGTATGGACCAGCCGCTGCACGCTGCCTCTAAATACCTACCTCTTTCAGTGTGTTCGGCGTACCTAGGTACTTGTTCCTATATACTTCTACCTGTTTACACTCCAGAAGAAAGTGTTTGGTGGTCTCTTCTGCTTCCATGCTGCTCTGTACATGGGGCTATCGGTTATACCTATGTTATTGAGGTGTTTGTCGCTTTTCGGTGAAGGAAAACATCGTGAAGAAACCGGACTAATTCCAATAAGGCTTAGTTACCCTTCGAGTTGGAAGGTCAGATGGCAGTCGCTTTCGTAAAACTAGTGCCTGCCAAATCTTGGGATTAGTTGTCAAAGCGGACCCCAGGCTCCTATGAGCCGTGGCAAATTCCGCGATAACGCAAGGAGGATGATGATTGAGGTGTTTGTTCAGTGTGTTGTGTCCCGCGTGCCATTAGGTTACTTACGTGGAAACGTCAATATTGTACCTATCTGATTCACATCTCGTTGGCCTCGGTAAAAAATACTAAAACAGTTCTATTAACTTCGTAACGATGACTTGTCAATAACTTGCCAATAATAGATACTGACGGGTTAGTTATGACATTTATCATTATCACACACTCGTTATAATGTAGTTGTTATATTGCATTAATTGCATAATAATATGATGATCTCATAAACTTTTTTTACCGCCTGAAGGCGTTTAATAATTGAGGGAAGGCATGGAAAAACCACAAACACACAGCAGGCATCTGCGGCTCACTTGGTCAGAGCGGTTGGACCGGCAATCCAGAAAGTCACAGGTTCAAGTTCTGCTGGAGGTGGGAGTTTTCCCATTTTTCCTTTAATTTAAGAGCATGTATGCAAGAACATGTTGTAATATGTTGTCGTATAATATTTAAGTTGTAACATAAAAGTGACAACCATTAATATTTGCTACCGATAATACCTACGATAATTTGATGCAATTCATGAATTCATTGCGATACTTACTAGATTACAGTTTTAATATGACGTTCACGAAAGAAATCTTATGCGTGTTATTTTTTCATTTGCCAAATTTTGAAAGCACAAATTTCCCGTACCTACAAGTACTGTTTTTATTGCTCATAAATTGTGCGTATCGTATTTTTGACATTTATAAATTTATCGAGCATTAGCGTCGTAACGAAGACGTTTTGTAGTATTACAACATTTATTACGAAATTTTACGATGGCAGTTTTGCGTTTAAGCGGTTTAGTTAGATACATATCATATAATATATATGTACGTACACTACATTGTATTCACAGGGCCTAAAAGTGAAATATTTTTATCGCTTTACTTCTTGAGAAATTGGATAGCATTAAGCATTTATTTTTTAAGAATATTCAATGCATGTGAGGGAAAACTGTTCCCCACGAGCACTCTTTCTGCTCCTTTGGGCCAAAAAGGATCGCGTATTATAGAGAGTTACTGTGAAAGTAGAATGTGTAATCAGCTAATCACAGACAATTTGGCCCATCTTGATATGTGTTAAAATGTCAAATATTAATATTAGCGTCCCCCAAATCTGTAACGAAGCCATCTAAGTTTTATTTAATCTATGATATAGACCTCTCTCTCTCTTCCAAGCTATTAATCCCACATGGTGGTGGGGTCAGGTTTCCTTGTCAACCGCTTCCACTTCGCCCTATCCTTGACGTCGTCTTCGGACACTCTGCACTCAGCCATATCTTTTAGCACTACGTCCCTCCATCTTGTCTTCGGTTTTCCTCTGCCTCTCTTACCGGGGATGGAGAACCGTAGTGCTAAATTTCTAACGTAGTCTGGTGGTCTTCTCCCTACGTGCCCATACCATCGCAGCCTACTTTCCTGCATTTTGTCCGCGATGTCGCGTACGCCCAGGCTGCCTCGCACGTACTCGTTGCGGATCCTATCGAGCCTGGTGACGCCGCACATCCATCTCAGCATCTTCATTTCGGCAACTTGAATAGTATGCACATCCTTCTGCTTGACTGCCCACGTCTCGCTGCCGTACATCAGTACGGGCCGTATTATGGTCTTGTATATGATATAGACCACCGTACCTTTTTCTGTATGGTTCTAAGGGCATCTTGCACCAGCAAAAATGGAGCGTTAACCCGAGGGTTAACCCACCATTTTGTATAGAATTTGACAGATGACAGCCCATTAACACTGAGTTAAGTGGTTGGTGCAAGTGGGCCTAAGGTACGTTTTTTTCTTAGAGTTTATACGAACGGAGCTACATATGACTTTGGTTAGGCTCAACATTGCTACGACCAATTTACGAATCAGATAATTACGTCACAATAGCTGTTGGTATATTAGGCATGTCATCAAGAGAGAAAAATGCTTTAGCTACTTCCGTGTGTGTGGGAAAATTTTGTTTTTTGACCTTGGCGTTGCTACTTTAATCCTGAGCACTATACAGTGATTGTTTACGTTAGAGCACAGTTAGAGATGAGCCGAATCTATAGTTAATTAAGTCTTCGGAATATTCGTGAAGTACATTTTATTTTTCATTCATCCAAAGTCTTCGGTTGCATTGCCGAATTAAAGGTTTTTTTTATTAACCATATTTGTCTTTTCCCAACATTGTAAATCTCCTCTGAAGTATCCTCCTGAAGTTTTCTAATACTCACTTCCGTCAGGGTCAGGTTACGTTTCCCCATTAGCATTGGCCCACAAATTGGCCGGACGTTGTGTTCTGTCAGTTGATCGCCAAAGGTAGGCTGGTACCGTCCGGCCAACTGCCATTCTGTGGACCCTCTTAAGCCATATGAATTTAAATCCATACGACGATTAGATTTATATGGAGAATAACTAGTTTGTAAATTATGGAACCTTAGGTTTTAAACCTATTTACACGGTGCACGAACTCGCACGTGATTTTAGTTACAATAGTTACATTGCGGACTGTTGAAGTTACATGCGATTCACCGATCAAACGTCGCTTTATATTGAAATTTAGAGTGGTAAAGATGTACTGAATAATAAACTAAAATATTCTTTTTCTACTTGTCGACTGTAATCTGTCAATTAGGACACCACAGACTAAACTATAAGTGCTAACTTTTCAGTGTTGGATACTCTATGGCAGTTCCGACTCAATTATAATAAGCTCATTATAGTTGACTTTAGTTAACTGTAATAATTTCAAAAATAGAACTTCATACAATTTCTATACTAATTTGCTATACCTGGCTAATTTTCCTGCATCTGAAACACGTTTTTTTTTTATCTGTCGCGTTATCGGCCAATCAGAGACGAGACGGTTATTACAAACAATTGGTTGCTAGGTAATTCGATGTTGATACAACGGCACAGACCAATACAACAAGACGGCCCTTACAGGGCGACTCGCGGTCACCAAGCATACGACAAATCAGGTTTATAAAAGTTTGAACGCGTGCGACACCGATCAGTAGCGCCCAAGTATACGACCCGCTAACAGTGTTCGTGTCCGCTCGGGAAAAAATCTTAAATAATCAAATTTGGTTGCAAACAAGTCTCTTGCAGCATAAAGTGGTGTGGTAAGTCTTCTAACACTTCTACATATAAAAAAGATGGAATAACATTCCACAGTTAAGTCAAATTAATTATTTTGTTGAATATTGTTTATTATCCGCGGAGTTCATTTATACTGGTCAATATGGTTATGGTTGTACTGAGCGGCGCCGCGGCGCGTCCATCCCTTTTTGCCTAGTTAACAATGCGATATGCTATCCCTTTCACGTAAACGACTAGGGATGGGGCCATGTTAGTTTATGTCTGTTGCGGGAACTTCGTACTACCGTTCGTACCATGTGCTACCATTTTATGAAATATAAAAGAAAGCAGATTTGTAATTGTTAATAATTATCTAGAATCTGTAGAGTCTGTAGTGTTATTTAGTTGATTGATTAGTTTAGAATATTTAGTTGGTAATTTAACTTAGTAAACGTAAGTAAAAATGAACAGTTTAGTTATTAGTTACTAGAATGATTTTTATTGAGGTGCTATCACAATCGTCATCCTCCTTGCGTTATCCCGGCATCGGCATTCGCCACGGCTCATGGGAGCCTGGGGTCCGCTTTGGAAACTAATCCCAAGATTTGGCGTAGGCACTAGTTTTATGAAAGCGACTGCCATCTGACCTTCCAACCCGAAGGGTAACTAGGCCTTATTATAATTTAATTATAATATTATAATTTGTTGCAAAACAAATTCACCACAGTACTGTTACCGGTACCATTGTCTATAATAGACATGTCCCATTCCCATCCCTACTGCTAATCGTAAAGGCGCGCCATTATTTGAAACGACCAATGGCAGCACCGTGCGCGCCCGCCTCACCCCGCAAGGATTGGTGATTTGCGTCTCGAACAATATCGCTTGCATTAGGCTTCTAGTGGGGTGTTCTGTGTACAACGGTGAACGACTCTATTAACATTAATTTTAACTTGCATGAATGATGATATTTCTGTCCATTGATGATGAAGATAGTATTGTATAGAACAGTAGAAAAAGTATTGTATACAATAGTGATATAATTAAGCTTTTCACTCTCGTACCGTACTATTAGGCCACTCAGCAAGCTTCATGGCCTAAACATGGCACTCGACTGAAAAGCTTTGTATTATATATCACGATTGTATAAAATACTATAATAGCAAACTCCAAACTAGGCCCATCTCTAATTTACATGTATATTACTCATGCGTGTGTAAACTTGGAAATTAATAAGCTCTCAGCGGAAGTTAATAACGTTTAATATTTTGAAGTGTTTGTACAGTGGGTACTTAGTTTTATGTAAACAATAAATATTAATAAGATATTAATTAAAAGACCTATTGACTGGCCCCGCTGGTTTGAATGTTTATGCTTATTTGAAGTAGGAGCTGAGTAAACTAAAATAATGCTAAACTATTAGGAAGTGGCCTAGGATGCATACCTAACATACCTAAAAGGTTTCTCTTTGTTTTATTATGTCCACACAGAAAAGCCGCAAAACCTTATCTCACATCAAAAAAAGGTTTTTCCCATTTGATTTTTCAGAGTTTATATAATAAGGTAAGGTGGGGAAAGATTAAATGTAAGTAAGGTAAGGTGGGGAAAGATTGAAGGGCTTTTCTAAACAGTCGAATTTTCATAAAGGCCTGTCATAATTTGACAAAAAATAATAGCCTTATGGCAATTTCCGTAAAAAGAAATAGAGAATACGTTCACGTCTGGTGTAAGCCAAATGTCATCCGATTAAATTGTGTAACACCATTTTCACATCATCATTGTTTTCTTACCCCCAGTCGTTCGATGCCAAATCTGTAACTGGTTTTCAACTGCAACAATAAGTCTATACCTAATTCCAAAGAAGATATATAACTTTATTCATCAAGGCATATATTTAAACCCAAATACTTAAGCCGAATCGTGCTCGGCATGCGTCCCCTGGGTCTAGTCGCTAATTCTTATGAGACACGCGACAGAGTGCGTGCTACTTATAGTAATGGACATGCATATTTCAACTATGCTATTAGACAATGCAGTTTATAAATAGAGTCAGGACTAACGAAGGTTACATAATATGGAATTAATTTTGAACAAGCAAAATGTCTTCGAGCTTTTTGGCTTAGAATAAATTAAGACTTAACGCTCTTACCGTAGATGGCGCTAGGGTCCGTTAGTGCGTTTTCATATAATCCGATCCGATATCGGATGTAGGACCGATATCCCACATATCTAAGCCGCGATCTTTGATTTTTGCCTTTGAAATCCTTCCTACATCCGATATCGGATCGGATAATGTGAAAACGCATTTGGCCCTATATGATGAAAAGATTCACTGGCTATCATTGAGCATTTGGCAGAACGGTGGAATAATGATCCGGAGGCCGCGATTTCATTTCAAGTGTAATCCGTGGTAGTATATTTCCGCTTTTAAAGTTAGGTACAGTCTGACCAAAAAGAGTATAAATTAAAAAGTGGCAACATTGCCCTCCCTTTCAAATCAATATGTGTGAGAAAACGGGACGACACTACGATGTTGCCACTTTTTAATTTTTACTCTTTTTGGGCAGACTGTTCATATAATACAAGCATTAATACAACCTGCCGGACACTGATGGTTTTCTCCTGTATATTGGATGCCCTATAGTCCTCACAGCTTAAAGCGAATTAAGACGATACGGTAGGGGTCCATTCTCCATACAAACGCTCTCGACTATTTCCTCCCTGGTTTTTGAAGATAGAGCAATGATTTTTTCAACACAGATTGTTATTATTTTTATATGTGTCGGACCGTTTTGATTTTTTTGCTATTCTGCTTTTTAAAGACTCTAGAGCCAATCAAAAATTTCCAGAAACGTCCTTTTTCATTGTGGCGCAAAAAAAGGTGTGATACTCAAGATTGGTAACAATTAACCAAAAAAGCTAAACGGTCCGAAATAGATTATTTCATTGTTATTCAGATTCTCAAATTTCGTTCCGATTGATTAAGTTATGAAGGAGGAAAGAGTCGAGAGCGGAACCTCGATTTTAAAGATTTTTTTTAAATATCTTTTGACTGAGTTGTTCTTAATGGACAATTTTTTTTCGATAAATCTAGTTAATAACACTTGTATATTTAACTAAAATTCCCAAGTTGAAATGGGGGGCTCCTTTCCATTTTAGCATTTTCGCTACCGTATCCTCTTAAGGACTTCTTGTACCTATTGCAGGTTCCTTGCGGCATCCGCCCAAATTTTTAAAAATAGACTAAAGTCGTGGCTCGAAGAATTGTTATTTGTTATACAAGGGGGCAAAGTTGTATTTTAACGCCGAGTGTGGAATTGAAAGACGAGCAAGTGAAAGGATTCTATAGTTGAACCACGAGCGAAGCGAGTGGTTCGAGAATAGAATCCTGAACTTGCGAGTTTTTTAACACACAAGAAGTAAAATACATTAGCACCCGAGTGTAACACAACACTTTTCCCCTCACTATAGCGAGGAAACTACAACGCAAAAAATGCGTTTATTACTGCTTCCAGTAGTTCCACAGGTGGTAAATCATCTGTATTACTAGATTCACCTACGTTTATCAATTTTAAAGCAGTTAATTTGACTTTATTCAAGGTCAAATTACTTTACCCACTAGTGGATAAAATGCGTTTTTACCCGCTGGTATTAACGAACAAAACACGTGTTTCTGAGCTAGTGAGGGGAAAAATATTTTTTATAATTATCAAGATTTTTTCAATTTATCGCTAACGTGATATTATATAAATTAGCAAATTCAATACAAATTGTAACAAATATAAAATAGTTAACATATTTCCTGACTTAAGTATAACTGTATGTTACGAATAAAAAAATTCGTTTCATTTCCTTCAAGTTTATGTTGTCGTGTGATGGGCATGGCTCTAATTTCCACACTTTCCCGAAATAAAGGGTCATGACCACTGTGTCGACAGACAGATGGACGGACGGAAGGACGGGCGGACGGCCAAAGAAGTGTTCCTATAAGGATAGGTACAAGTGCTGGTTTTTTTTTCCTACGGGACCCTAAAAATGTCAAAGTTCATATCGTGGATTTAGCGAGCAAAAAATTTAATACGATACGGTATTCATTCATAGCCAGCAAAAGCATCATTTTTCTTTCCATTAAGACGCTGACAACACCCAATGACCTTGACGCTAGCGTACACTGTCTATTCGCAAGGGAGTAAGTGAGAGCGCGATGTCACTAAAACAGGGCGGCTAGGTACGAAAAGTACGGAAAAATATTAAAATAAAATAGAAAGATGCATTATGTGTGCAATATGTTTCGTCAGTGTTTTAGATATGTACATTTTTGTTATTGTAATTTTAATTAAAGACAACTAAGTGAATAATTGAACGACATAGAACCGTTAAATGACGAACTCGAGACCAGTCTTTGCAATTTTTTTCTATCGAGCCGATTTCGTTAAATCGTGTATCGAGTACGGCTATGTTCGTTGAAATATAATAAACAATAACATATAATTTACTTGCCTTACTAAAACTAATAGTTTGTCTTAAAAAATTGCGCAAGTAACATCAATTTTGCGCAGTTGGGTGTTGTCAGCCCCTTAATAGTTTATTTATTACATCCAAGGTCTTACAAAAAAATATCACGTGAAAATTTACAAAAAGGCTCAATTTCTTTTGTACATACACCTCCAAGGTTTCACCCAAAAAGGAACAGGGAAACTGGAAGCAGAAAAGTTCACGTGATGCGGCGCGATGAAAATGTGGCGATAGGCGCCCGCGCAGCCAGTCGCGACCGCGGCGCCGTGACATCGTCACGGTGCGGAACGTTAACGTATACGTGATTTAGGTGAAGTGACTGATATGACGTTTGTGCTAAATCAGTTTAGTGAATATGTGTGTTCAAATCGTGTATTAAACTGTTTAATAAAATTAATGATTTTTCAACAGGCAAATCCAGTAGGATACTTGTGCTAGATTTCGTCCACATAATCTAGTTTTTGTCCACACACGAAACATCAAATTATATGTGTTTTCTCATTTTGGCATTTATTGTAATCATGCTTATTTTATGTAGGGAATAATGATTGCAATACCTAAGTGGGGTTTATTTTCAAATATTCTCCAATGTTCGAAAACGAGTGCTGGACGAAAACTAGCACAGTAACCATGTCTTATAACATAAACAATATCAAATAAAGTTACCTAGAGCAATTGCAAAAAAAAATCTGACGTGCATAATATTAATAATAAATTAATGACTAGAATGCAGAATAAATGTCTGGAATGACGATTCCAGACATTTAATTCAAGGCAGAAAATATCTTGGAAAATGTTGGAAATAATAATTGAAGACTTCCGTGTATTATACAGAACGTTCTAATTACTTGTTGATTACATAAGTACCTGTATAATTAGGTACGTTGTCATTAAGTTTTGTAATCAAAGTGGTCAAATGCCATAGACAAAGCTATTAGATCAACACGCAGTGGCATAAGGCAGGTCACAAACGATTAAATACAACTAAGTAAACGTTTCGTTTAAAATTCAGACTCACAAAATTTTTGTAGAATCAAATCTCGTGATTTTTTCTTTTAACTATTTTGATTATTCTCAACCTTATATACCTGCTAGAAACCCAGATTTAAAAAAATATTTAAGTTAAATTGAAAATTTACAGAGATAATGTAAAACTTTTTTCCAAAAAGGTTGCAGGAAGTATGTTTGAGCCAATTTAATATAGCCAAAATTTCAGAAATACTCAAAACAGACGATGGATCGGAATGCCAAAATTTACACATGCCTAAAGCAGCGCGCAACGAAGGCAACGAACAACAATGAGAAAAGTTTTGTTAGAAATTCTTGTCTCGTTTTCGTACATATATTAAAACTTTTGATACCCATACATCATAGTCATAGCATATCCATCAACACACGAGACAGTAAATAGTCCGTTTCAAATCCATTGCAGTGTTTAGCAGTGTAATTAGCAGTTTTAATAATGCGTTATTAAATAATAGTAGGATTGGTCGGTTAAAGTAGAACAAAACCTTACGCCGGGGAAGGCTGTAATGGAATAAAGCATAGCGATCTTTATATTAACCCTATATTAGCTTTGTTAAGAATAAAACATGAATGTACTAGATATTTCCCAATATAGGCATTTAAAAAGTTAAATTGTAGAGTTGGTATAATTAAATTACCATATTAAGATTAAATAACCATGTAAATACTTATACATAGTTGTGTATTGAAAACCCTTATTTCAGTAACAAAACAACAATAACGAAAGGACAAAATTTACCCACTTAACACACGCAATAAAACTCATGTAATTGAAACGCCTTATATGTCTCTTTGCAATAGAAATAAAATATAATTAAGTATATAAAATATGTATCACAATTACACATATACTCGTGATCTCTCGTGCGACAAGGATAACCAGTGAACGATGATATAACTCAGGAACTTGTTCTCAGATTTCTCAGTCAATGGTTAAACCTTTATTAATTTCAATAGGCTTTATATACACTGGCAACACAACTAAGTTAGTCAGGGGCGCAAGATTAAAAAAAATATATCTATGGAGACTTAGATCTACGGAGAGATTATCTACAGTGGCAACAACAATCAACAAGTGGTAAAATTTGAACTGTTGATTTGACGTGGATGCCTCTCCTTTCTACTCACTTTTTGCAAAAAAAAATATGCAGGTGGAGCACCTCTCTCCACATCTGACTGCACATGTCGAATAAGGCCCCAGTTTTAGCATGTCGAATAATAACGGCCCGTGAACTTACTTTGTTTGTAAGACTACTACTAGTAATAGTATAGGCACACCTCGGACACTGGCGATTAAATATATGAAAGAGCTGCGCGTTCCTAGCACACAGTCTAAGCTCGTGTAGGTAAACGCGTACCATGCTTGTATGAGTGAGATATGACAGGTCGACTGTTCGCGTTTTTGACAGGCGGTAACTGTCAGGTAACCGAGAGGGGGTGGGCGGCACTTTCAGCGGGGAGCGGGAGTGGCCATACTGTACGATAGTACTCTTTATTATACTGTGGTATAGGTATAATATACATATCTACAATTACTTATCAGCGACAATAAGAAAAATACTCGCTACTGGCCTTCAGTAAAATTTCCTATGACTAATATCGAACCTGTGCGTCAAAATACCCACATAACTTATATTATAGCTACAGTCTACAAATAAGTTGACAAGCAGATTAAAATCCTATTTCAACGGCAGAAGACATACAAAGATATTTTGATGGACACAATAGACATATTAGGCGTTGTTTACATTCTCAGGAACGTGCCAAATGTCGGTATTTGGAAACCTGTTTGATCTACAAGATGTTAATGGAATTATTTGGTAGCCGTATAAATACACCTTGAACAGGAACTAGGATAATTTATATAAACATCTCCATATCCATTAACTTTATACATCTGTAGTATGCGTCAAATTAATAAAAAATAATAAATAAATATTGGGAACACCTAAAACACCTTACACAGATCAACTTAGCCCTCAGTTTATTTCAAAAATGTCCTAAGAAAGCTTTTTCAAAAACTAGTCCTTTACGGCTCAGCCACGACATTGGTCTAAGCGCGACAGCGGTGAGCGGCGGCCATACATAGGAGCGAGACACAGCGATAGGACTTTTCATTCACACGTATGGCTGTCGCTCACCGCTGTCGCGCTTAAACCAATGTCGTGGCTGGGCCGTTAGGGTTATAATCGCCAATATTTGGAAAAGAAACGATTTTTCGCGGTTTTTTTTTTACAAAGTGGCGTTCGGCGCCTTAGGTCACAAACTTACATAGATTATTCATTAGGCCAACATCATAAACAAGTCTGCAAAAAATCAGAACTACCGGATTTGACGCATACGGCACCATACTTTCAGGCGACAAAGTTACTGTACTAATGCTAGAAACATCTTTGAGTAGCTAGGTCGATTATACCAATTAACTAGTAGTTCGCCTTCGTGCTTAAAATAGGACTTGCACTTTCCAAAAACCACCACGCACCCTTTAATAGGTATTTTCAACCCAAGCAAACCAGTGATGTAAAGCTTGACCAGAAATATGCAGGACTAGCCCTTGTCCGCGGCTTCGCTCGCGTAAAATTCGAAAAAAAGCGGAACGGTCCATACAAAATTTAATATTCCGTGTTTGGGCGAAAACTAAAATAGGTGGACAAAAACTGGCACAATGACCATATACATATGAAGACTGGAGACTCACCGTTGATTGGAACCCGATTATAAGCCTCCGCCACACATGAAGCGTTTTGATAGCGCAGCGTTAGCGCAATCCGCGCGCAATCCGCGCTCGTTAGTTCCCGCTGACGTCCGCTGGACGCAACGCCAGCGTCCGTCCGGCGCACCGCTATCATTGCGCTCCGCTAACGCTCCGCCTACGCTCTCAAAACGCGCCGGTGTGGCCAAACTTTAATAGATGCAAAGGTCACTCCAGCCGATTCGATCCACTGCTAATGACACAAAGGCAATTTCACGCTACTCTCTTTGAGGACATACAAACGTTTTCACACCGAATAATTTGGTGAGAAAACTTTGGACGGTGCATTTCTATAAGTAAAAAAAAATTACGGTGTGATTCAAATATTTTAGCGTAATTATTATGTATCGTTGCTCATATTCTGACACTTCAATATTTAATATGTATCTACCAAATATGTACCTATACATATACCTAAATTATAAAAGGAGAAGACATATAAATTAACGAATTGAGGGTACATAATATAGTTTTGCTCTTTTTTGGTGAATTTATTATTTTGGTGAATTATGGCTTTCTGTTTATGGCCAGTGTGTTGTAATAAGTTTGTCTTATACACTTACGTATTTTTTTATTACTAATCTAGGTAAACGATAAAAAATAATGATAGGTATGAAACGAAAAATGGATGTCAAAGTTTCAATACTCGTAGGTAAATTATTTAAAATACAAATATTTAAATAGTGATATAACCAGTCTTTTTTCACGGAAAATATTATTTTGTAGTTTATACATTATAGAAGAACACTTGAACAGACCATTATAATACCTACTGATCACATGTATTGTGTTATGTAAAGTAAGTAAGCGCTGAAGGTAATGATTTCTCCTTGACTCTGGCGGCAGGACAACTTTGGGTAAACCCGACCAAGGTTTATACGTTCATTGCCGCAAAATAATTTTCGCGATGTTTTAAGGTTACCATTTACCAACTCTTAAAAAATAAATTCTCTTTATGACGGTGTAATGTGTAATGCATAAAAATCATCACGAACGCCATTTAATGCAAGAACATTCGTTTTCCTATTAATCCGCACAGTCGTAGCATTTTTTAAAGCAATACACGTAACATATAATCACGCCTATATCCCATAAAGGGGTAGGCAGAGCATTATGAACTACTAAGTTTCAGTGCCACTCTTGGCAAAAAGGGTTTGAAGGAAATCCAAATTGTGACATTGCAGTATGACAGGTTGCCAGCCTCTCGCATCTCGCCTACGCCACAATTTAACCCATATTATCCCACAGTCGACTTCTACGACACCCACGGGAAGAAAGGGGATGGTGAAATTCTTAACCCATCACCACACAGGGCAATAGAATAAAATAAAAAGCAATAAGTTTTTGAAGCAAGTTTAGTTTTAAGTTTTTAAAGCAATAAGTCTTTAAAGTCTCACATAGTAGTTAATAAGGTACATATTGTGTAATATTTCTAAATAAATACTTTTTCACATGACAGCGCCCGTAAATCGTAAAGAACACGACCTACTGAAATTATAAATAAAATCCCGTATAATACTGAGGTGGTATGGTATAAATACTTGGAAATTCCTTATTCTGTTAAGACGTAGGTATCTTATATATTAATAATTTTCGAATAACCTTATCTATATGTCATACTTACATAATAATATATATGTATTGTATGCTCGGCTGAAAGATGGTCATAACTGTCATAAGTAATTATGAGGGACAGAAGAGGCGTAAACATAATATTAATAAGAATAAATCTTTTTTGTTACCAGCCGGCGTATTCCAGCCAGCGGCTTCCAATTTTATCACTTATCCACGTGGTTAAGACATCTGTCACTCTCACATTGACATATTTGCCAAAGCGTAACGGATGCTTTACCCACATCAAAGAGGATCGAGTATTATAGAGAGTTACTGTCAAAGTAAAATGTGTAATCACAGTGCATAGACTGCCATCTCTCGACACAGACAGACACAGTTTTGACAATTTGGCCCATATTGTTAGCTTGATATTAGTTGATATGTGTTAAAATGACAAATATTAATATTAGCGCAGCCGAGAGTTCCCCAAAGGTGTAACGCCATCCAGGCCACCGTACCTCTTTCTCTATGACTTTGAGGTACGTTTTTTTCTTAGACTTATCCGTCTATACGGAGTTACATAATTATGTCTTTGACCCACATAGATAAGTGATAAAGTTAGAAGCGTAATACGCCGGCAGGGAGATATTATCTAAGCTTATTTTTTTCCTGATACTTTTAGGTAGATAAATAATTATGTAGAACGAAATTAATCAACCCGCCCGACTATTTTTGGCAAATCCCAATCCATATTGTAAGCAAATAATTTCCACCAATATTTTATTTTTTCTACAGTAGAAATTTTAAATTTAGTACTACTTGGTACTACCTAATTATTTATGTCTATGGCCTAAGCACGTACTGCTAAATCAGTACATTTATTAATAACATTAAACTTTCAAGTCGATCACGCAAGATTCGTGTCTCGTTTCATTATTTATATTACCTAATTGCAGTCGCCTACATAATGATGTCAATTAATTTGCTTAGTTTGATTTCTATTCGTGACAATAAAGGATTACACGCATTTGCTGACTTTTCTCTTATACAAATACTAGTTCTTGCCCGCGGCTTCGCTCGTGTTAGAAAGAGACAAAAAGTAGCCTATGTCACTCTCCGTCTCTTCAACTATCTGCACTTAAAAAATCACGTCAATTCGTCGCTCCGTTTTGCCGTGAAAGACGCACAAACAAACTGACACACACACTTTCCCATTTATATTATTATTAGTATGAATAGTTTATAAACTGAAAGTTATTTACAAAACAATAAACGCCTTGTTGTTTAGTAAATATGTAGGTATATAAATTGGATATTAGCCTTTATTAATTAAGAATTTTTTATGTTTTTCGTTAAAAAATACTTATGTAGATTCGTGTTTGTTGTTCGTTATTTCTTTGTAGGCGTAGTTGAAAATTATATATTTCTTTAAAAAATCTTTGATAATACGAGATCAGCGATAGATTATTATTAAAGTGTGGGTTTCACAAAGCAAAATTAGTTATTTGTTATACAAGAGAGCAAAGTTGTATTTTAACCGAGTGTGGAATTGCAACACGTTACACGAACTAGCGAATGGATTCTAGGGTTGAACTACGAGCTAGCGAATGGATTCTATGGTTGAACCACGAGCGAAGCAAGTGGTTCGAAAATAGAATCCTGAGCGAAGCGAGTAGTTCAAAAATAGAATCCTGAGCGTAGAGAGTGTTGCAATACACACGAGGTAAAATAACTTTGCATCCCGTGTGTAACACATAACTTTTCACCTCACTAAAGCGAGGAAACAGGCAATAAAAACAACTGGAACATAATTGCACAGAAATAAGTCAAGTCAATTTGCGTTTATTACAATTTCCACGATGCACCGACCGACACCACAAAAGTTTCAAATTAAGAATCAAGAAGAAAAATCTAAATATTTGGGTGCGTTCCGTTTCACGCGTTTTGAGATTGCAATGTTACTTAAGATGCGTTCTGAATAAGTACAATGGAAGAGTCAAAAATACAATTTCTTGTACGATTTCAAGTGTTTTACTAAAATCATGTTATAAAATTGTTTGAATTTAATGTTTTTAGTCGGATACAATTCGATATGAAATTATTTTTACGTTCGCATCACATGATTTGTTAAGACAATTTAAGCACAGGGAGAAAATTGTCCTGTCTGGGACATGCCTTTACCAGAAATTAATATTTAAAAAAGTAACTAATGACACGTTCGGATTTCAAATATTCTTTGCACTCTTGTGGATGAAATGCGATTTTGCTATCTGTTTTTAAAGAATAAAAAAGTCCTTTCCGAGCTAGTGAGAGTGAAAAGTATTTTTTTGCCTGCAAAGTTTTCCTATATTTTGAAAAGTAATGAAACTATAAAAAATATGAAGACCTAATTATCTACAGACAATGTTCTGACTTTTTTGTCATCTTTTTTAAAACAGACTGTAGCTAAAGTGATAAAATGTGTGATGAAAAATTGTTGCGACGTGAAAGTTCATTAAAAAGGCCGGGCAGTGGACGACGGACAAACAGACATGTGCTCATCAAAGTACCGGATTCTGGTGACAGGTGAATAAAATTACTGTTTTGGTATTATACGCATGTGGGCATTTTCAGAATTTGGGACCCCCCAATTAGCGTAAGTTGTTAACAAAAATTAACTCACTCTCAGTTTTGTGACGATTTTTAAGCATATATCATTTTAAGCGACAACAGTCACACATTCAGTGCCAGAATCTCGATAGTTGGGTTCTCTATTCGTAGGCGCTTTTTGGTACATACGCATTTTCACATTGTAATCAATGGTAATGTCATTTGATATTTGCCAGTCGTTTTTCGGTGATGGAAAACATCGTGAGGAAACCGGACTAATCCAGACGGCAGTCGCTTTCGTAAAAACTAGTGTCTACGCCAAATCTTGGGGTTAGTTATCAAAGCGGACCGCAGCGGAATGCCGGGATAACGCAAGAAGGGTGATGATGAATCAGTGATACTGCTTTTTGCTTCATATAGATTTTCCTTTGTTATGGGCTACGCTTGAAAAGCGTACCTCGCTCTGGAAGCAATAGTTATTTGTTTTACAAGGGGGCAAAGTAGTTGTTTAACCGCACGTGCCAATTGATAACTGAGCAAGCGAAAGATTCCAATATTTATCAAAAAGTGGAATCTTGAGCGTTGCGAGGGTATCAAAGCACGAAGGTTAAACAAACTTTGCCACCGAGTGAAACACAAAATTTTTCACCACACCAACACGAACAAAATACTGACTATAAAACATCAAAATAAATCAAATTCATCAATAATAAATTTCATTTATTTTCACCTCACAAAGAACATGCAAACAATTTGAACTAAAATTAGAACAGCTTAGTTTTATTATTCTTTGTGAGAGACTGGAATTTATTCAATATTTATGATTCAAAATCATCATTTATAGGTAAAATCTAGCAGCCAGATTAAGACATCGAGTTAAAATTTGTATGAAATTACTTTGCCCCTTGTGGATAAAATGCAATTTTGCTATCTGTTTTCGAATAGCACAGAAAGCCTTTACCAGTTAATGTGGTGAAAATTCATTTTTGAATCTCGGCCATTCGATTTCGTGAAATTCGTTCAATAATATCTCCACTTACTAGCGATTTAAATTCTACTAACAGAATCGAAAACGAGTGGTCATTACCACTAGTTTTAAAATTACTAGCCGTCCTTTTTCAAGAATAGCATTACGTCGTTTTCCACAAACTTTCGAACGGCGAATTCGTGCGTTCGAAATTTAAAAATCGATCCCCAGCGCGCTACGATCTTGAGCGAAATAATTAAGGAAAATCCGTATAAAGCAAAAATCACCCACCTACCAACGTTTGGATAGTAGCCTAACGTTTTCCCTTCTCATATTTTCCTACATAATATACCTAGTCGTTTGCATCGCATTGAAATAAAACTTGTTTTCACTAAACCCCTAAAGGAAAACGGCTTAGACCGCGTTTCACTAGGTTTAGATTCACGTTACTGAGGAAGAATTTTGAAAGGAAAATTCTACTTTAGCACGGACATACTGAACAATGTTCTACTTTACTGCATTCACCTTGTGCCGAATTAGTTTTAGGTGCCACTTCTACCTATTCCTAGAAAATGTACTGAATATTGAAAGAACGCCTGTTGAATTAAATAAAGCAAAGCCACAACAACACAACGTATTCAATTCATTGTAATGAATTATACTTTTAGGATCATATTAAATTGAGAAAAGAAGAGGTGTGAGAGGAGTTACATGGTTCTATGGCATGTATTTAACATTCCAAAAAGAACACTTAAACGACATAATATACTTCCAAGTGCCATCTATGGTCGAGCGACGGAACTTTGTAGTTTGCTCGCACGACTACTAACGAACTCGCAGCGTTCAAGAAGCTTCAGGACTCCAGTCCGAAATGTTCCAGATACGTGGTCCTACCAGCTGTTCGTATCGATTTCCACAGTGCCCGCAGGCAAAGTCACTGCAACCGCCACGGTCGCGGCCCAGCCTTTAAAACACGATGAAATAATACACAGATACGCTCAAACCAAAAATGTTTAGTTTACTTTACGTAACAAAAAATTGTAAAAGGAACAGAGTTTAAAATATCGACCGGTGTCAAGTTTAAGGTTATGTTATGTGTTTTTAAATACAAGTTTGTGGTTATGTAAACAAAAATAATGGAGCAGCTGAGAAGTGGTTTGCACCGGCGGAATTTTATAAGCACTCACGCTGACGATATCCCTATGGATACCATCCGATTGGTGTCGCCTATAAATAGGCTTGCGTTATTTCAGGGAAACTTTGTTCATGATGATGAAGATGATTTCCTTGAGAAGTAAGTAGTAGGAAAGGTGTAATTATGATTTGTATATTTTAAAAATGTTCGTTCTCGTCCTCGTAATAAATCATAACGTAAGCACATGCCTGCGAGGATTTACTAAAACACTATTTATGTACACAATTATTTATACATTCTCTAGGTTAACTTTGGTGCTTGATTATGAAAAATATATTTGGCAATCACGTCATATGTATAAACAAACTAAAATCATTATTTTATTCTTATAAAGTTTCCAGTTATTTTATTGTATTTGTTATAGTCGTAAATCGTCATAATAATATTTATAATCTACTACCTACCTATTTACATATTTATTTTATCAGAGAAGGTACTTTGGATTAGCATTTTTTTAAAAAAGGAAAGGAAAAGTTTAAAGTAATGTTAATAATGTTGAATAATAACATGCATAATATTACAGTCCACATATATTAGTAGGCAATAAATTTAAGGTAGACTAATAAAAACGAGTTTTCATGATTAAACTACCGTCCCAATAATTTCAAATCCCTTCATACTTAATCTAACAAAGTTAATTTTCATAACTCATTACAGTCATAAACCCGCTTATTAGTTATAATACTGCAATATTATTTTAATAGCCCCATATTCATTAAAAAAATATTTTCCTCAAGGAAACTACCTCATACTCCTTAGTTCCGCTACTCAACAACAGATGGCGCTACAAGTCTCACCTTGTCCACAGGCCGAGTAAATTCAAGACCAAGGTGATAATCGGCTCACTAGCGCTCCTATTAGTGATCGCGGCGTTCTGCGGATTCATCATCAGCAACACCAACGTGAAGAAACAGACCTCGGAACCTCCGGACCCGGTGGAGCCGCTCAAACCTTCGGCATCGTGGCTTCATGTGTTTAAGAAGGCGGCTGTGTGCACTGATGCGCCGCCTTGTTCGGAAATAGGAAGGTGAGTTTATCATCAATTTTAATTATCTCAGGACGTACAGTTTTGTTGAAAAATAGGGATGACACATTTCTCTAAAGAAAATAGTTACTTTAATAGCAAGATCCTTGAGTCGCCAAACCATCCTAAGTAATAGCTTGAGATAAGAAAATAAGTTAGAGAGACATTCAAGCGCATTTGCAAGTTTAATCACATTTGGGCCTTAAGAATATTGCAAACTTGAGCCTTTAAATCGCTCCGGCGAGCCGTCGCGATTTAACTTACTCTCGTTAGCAATATTCAACTTCCGCCCCATGTTGTACAATGTACTATTATCGACCCAGAAATAGGCACAGAATTGTCAGTTGATTGTCAATGTCACTGTGGTGAAATAGGCCACGGAGTTGTGGAACTGTGAGTGTCAATGGGTTACCAGTTACCAACAAACGACTATCTACTGTTTTTAACCCCCGACGCAAAAACGACGGGGTGTTATAAGTTTGACGTGTCTGTGTGTGTGTGTCTGTCTGTCTGTTTGTCTGTCTGTCTGTCTTTGTGTGTGTGTCTGTCTGTGGCATCGTAGCTCCCGAACGGATGAACCGATTTCGATTTAGTTTTTTTTTGTTTCAAAGCTGAGTTAGTCGGTTTTTTCAAAATTTTAATTAAGTACCCGTAAATTAGTAGACGTTTTAAATACCAAATATGTCATGTAACCTTGTCATGGTATCTATATTATATAGCTTTAACCTCATTTTTATTTTTGTTTAATCGAGTAATTCTTTTATCAATGACGATATTTACCTATACCTACAGTTCAGAAACTGCTAGAACCGGCTATTGATTATTGCTTAACCTACATTCAATAAAATAAAATGAAATATTTGTTGTAATAACAGAAGTTATTACTAAACCTATTGTGCAGTCGGCTACTAACAGATGTAGGTACATATATACCTACTTGTATAATTGCTGCATTGTAAAGCCTAACCACAAATATATTATGACTACGAGCCATGTCGCAGAATTTTATTAGAACTATTTTCATAGTATAACTGAACTGTCACCTTATCAGGCAGGCAAGTATGGTCGCGTGATAAATGATAAAACATCAGGATCAAACAACAACACCCTATCGCGCTATTTCTACTATTTAGACGGCCTGTAGGCCTAGCAAATGATTGCCGCGGGAGTATGTCGCCGCGAGAT
Organism: Leguminivora glycinivorella; assembly: GCF_023078275.1. Classification (NCBI taxonomy): domain Eukaryota; kingdom Metazoa; phylum Arthropoda; class Insecta; order Lepidoptera; family Tortricidae; genus Leguminivora; species Leguminivora glycinivorella. The sequence continues at coordinate 7,418,492 of NC_062980.1, forward strand.
AGATCACACGTCTCCTTCTAACTGTATTAATGACATAAGGACGGGTAGTCTATCTCGCGGCGACATACTCCCGCGGCAATCATGTGCTAGGCCTACTGGTCCCGTAGCCGAATGGCATTTCTGCGACGCGAAACGAAAACGAAACGCCGCGAAAGGTAGTCTAGCTCTATCGCGCCAATACGCAAGAGCGATAGAGATAGATATCTACGAGCGTTTCGTTTCATGAGCGTTTCGTAAGCGTTTTGTGCCATTCGGCTACGTAATGTTTTATCATTTATCGCGCGACCATGCTTGCCTGCCTGAATAACAGGAACAGCGCCCTCTTGACAACAGTCATATATATTATTTTCTGGTCAGGTTTTAATAAAGTGAATGGATAGGTACAGTCAGCTGCAGAGAAAAGTAGACTCCCTTACAAATTTATAAACAAGGGGGTCTACTTTTCTCTGCATCTGCCTGTACCTACATACATACATCTTATTCGTACATCTTATTGTAGTCGACTGTACCGATAAGTGTGATGACATTTTTTTATGAGATAGCATACCTACGCCCGCCGTTGTCTTTGTCCACGTATTATGATGACATACGAAGGCACACTCATCACATCATATCATAAATGACGTCCACTGCTGGCCATGCTAGTCATTATCTAGGTACGTCACCCTCATACATCGCTCCTTACAAATCTTATAATTTAAAACATATCGTAGGGCCATAAAAGCTTTTCGGTGAAAGAAAACCTCGTGAGGAAACCAGACTAATCCCAATAAGGCCTAGTTACCCTTCGGGGTGGAAGGTCAGATGACAGTCGCTTTCGTAAAAACTAGTGCCTACGCCAAATCTTGGGATTAGTTGTCAAAGCGGACCTCAGACTCCCATGAGCCGCGGCGAATGCCGGGATAACGCAAGAAGGATGATGATGATGTGGGGCCATAAAATGTTGATGTATGTTAAATTGGTTATATTTATGTGCCTATATACCTAGATATGAAGGGCCATATGTACTGAAAAACGTCGTACGATATACGTGCGAAGAGGAAATTCGTAACTCGTGTCGATTTAAAACACAGCTCTTAAATACTTAAAACAAATAATAGTTATGTGTTATACAAGGGGGCAAAGTTGTATTTTAACGCCGAGTGTGGAATTGAAAAACGAGCAAGTGAAAGGATTCTATAGTTGAACCACGAACGAAGCGAGTGGTTCGAGAATAGAATCCTGAACTTGCGAGTTTTTTAACACACGAGAAGTAAAATACATTTGCACCCGAGTGTAACACAACTTTTCCCCTCACTATAGCGAGGAAACTACAACGCAAAAAATGCGTTTATCACTGCTTCCAGTGTTCCACAGGTGGTAAATCATCTTTATTACTAGATTCACCTACTTTTATCAATTTTAAAGAAGTTAATTTGACTTTATTCAAGGTCAAATTACTTTACCCACTAGTAGATAAAATGCGTTTTTACCCGCTGGTATTAAAGGACAAAACACATGTTTCCGAGCTAGTGAGGGGAAAAATAATGTTTTTTGCTTGAGCACAAGAGGAGTACTATAATTATGCTTCTAGTAGGTATCAAGGTTAAAATACCTTCGTCAGAATTGGTTGGACGTTGACGATCGGTTGTAGGTAATGAAACTATAGTACAGGATGTCATTATAAGCACGCACGAAGGGATCATAACTAAACTAGATAATATTTTGCCAATATCTTGCTACCTCCAACCCTCGAGGGGTAGCTTTTAGGTATACAAGGTGCTCGCGAGGAACCCGCATAACTTGAACCACGCGTTTCTGAGGCCAAAAGAAAGAAAAAATGTTATATGAATTTTAAAAATTTTCGCAAAAAAAATTTTTTTTTGTTTTTTTTTACTTTTTTGGACGTATTTTCACTTATAAAGTAATTTTTATCCATGAAGTCAGCAATTAAAATGAGTTCCTTAATTTATTTTTCTAAAAACCAAATTTTTTGGAAGTTTTTCTTGTTACATTTTGACATCTATCAATGACTACTGTGAGACTATGCTCCACAACTGCGCATCAGCGCCGTTAAGAAGACCTTTTCTGAGTAACAAATGTAACAATACGGAAGTTTTTTTTTTAATTGGCAATAACTCTGAAACTAGACGAAATCTAGAAAAGTTTATATGACATTTTAGTCTTAAAATGTGACCAAGTATATGCCATTAAAGTTATATGGGTTCCTCGCGAGCACCTTGTATAGGCTTAATACTCAATAGCATCTTATCTTATCTTATTTTGAGTTAGCGATACGAATTTTTATACCTATTTATATTTAGTGAATGTTATCGTGTTTGAAAAAAACACATTTTGAGGTTAGAGAAACTACTAAGTATATACCTAAGCCTTCTACACAAGAAATACATACATATTAGACTTATAAAATCAGCTTAGCTACGCAATGCGTGATCTTGTTAAAGAGATTGAGTACGTAGGCTGTGGAGTGTCGGTTACATAGTACATATTAGCATACTGATACATATTAATATACCGACAAGTTCACATGTTGATGTTTTGTGGTCATTTATATGCCTACAGCATGCTTTACTAAACTTCTTTTTAGGGTTCCGTAGTCAACTAGGAACCCTTATAGTTTCGCCATGTCTGTCTGTCCGTCCGTCCGTCCGTCCGTCCGTCCGTCCGTCCGTCCGTCCGTCCGTCCGTCCGCGGATAATCTCAGTAACCAGTAGCACTAGAAAGCTGAAATTTGGTACCAATATGTATATCAATCACGCCAACAAAGTGCAAAAATAAAAAATGGAAAAAAATGTTTTATTAGGGTACCCCCCCCCCCTACATGTAAAGTGGGGGCTGATATTTTTTTTCATTCTAACCCCAACTTGTGATATATTGTTGGATAGGTATTTAAAAATGAATAAGGGTTTACTAAGATCGTTTTTTGATAATATTAATATTTTCGGAAATAATCGCTCCTAAAGGAAAAAAGTGCGTCCCCCCCCCCCCCACCCTTCTAACTTTTGAACCATAAGTTTAAAAAATATGAAAAAATCACAAAAGTAGAACATTATAAAGACTTTCTAGGAAAATTGTTTTGAACTTGATAGGTTCAGTAGTTTTTGAGAAAAATACGGAAAACTACGGAACCCTACACTGAGCGTGGCCCGACACGCTCTTGGCCGGTTTTTTGTTTACCAAAGGATTATACATAACTTTGATAAGGTCATCCCATCTTCCTTTAATGCCTTCCTACTTACTTACATTATCATAATTTATTTTACATAAGTATATAAGAGGTTTATTTTTAAACCCTCGTGGGTGATGTCTGAGCAAACAAATGATTTAAAATATTTACTGAATATTGAATCTTGAACGTTGAGAGGATTCCAAGATTTCCAAGGGTTAAAAAACCCTAATTGGCCAATGGAAACACAAAAAATAGTCACCATACCAACGCGAGGAAAATACTGATAAACATTAAACACAATCAAATTTAAATGAACGACATTCAATATTTACATACATACACAAACTCACGCCTGTATTCACAAAGAAGAAGAAAGAAGAAATTAGTGCCATTATTATCAACTTAAAAACAATTCAGCCACACAACGTGAGCATTACGTAATAATATATACAAACTTGTTGCCTGATTCGAAAAATTAATATCAGATGTCACACTGATTTGTAAGTGTCAAAAGCGACGTGCTTGACTGAAGACCTTGCTAAAACCTTTATAAACATTGTTCGAATCGGATAGTTTGCCATATCGTATTATGTACCTAAATAAAATGCAAACTTTTATCATTTTAGAAAAACATTTTGTCAGTCAGTGGACTCAGTAGCTTGAAAAGGAAACCCGTGAAAAGTTAAGAAAAATAATATTTTTTCAGTCGATTGCTACAAAATAAAACCTTTAAAAAAAGGAACATTCTGTGGCATACAAAGTTTATGTTTAGCCGGGAAAATGCATTTAAAATTTGTTTGCATTTTATTAAGATTTTAGGTCCTGTTTTCGATAATTTTGTGACATGTTTTTATTGATAGTACCTACGCAAGTTTATACATATGTAGATAATGATTTCGTTGATCTCCCTGCTAATTAATCATCCTGTATACAAACGTCTTATTTTTAAAATAATCTAGGCCGACGATTGAGTAACCGCCAACCAATGTTTTTTTTTTATAAATACCCGACGGGACATAAAATCTTAATTTAAAATAATTATGCTAAGTTATGTGAACGTGACTTCGGAAATATTGAGGTGTTTATAATTCTTAATGTGGTGTGACACACCGGTGCACACAGGTACATAACGTGACTACATACTCACATACGCATTTATAAACAAACTCTTTCATAACCGGGTCGCCGGCTGCATCGACCAATCGCGAGGCTTCATCGTTATCGACGCGCATGCGGTCAGTGACGTGGCGCGCGACAGTATATAAGCGCCCACCTCCACCCGCACCGAACATTCAAGCCAGAATATCCAAGCAAACAACGTTGCGCACGCAACCAGTGTATTACCTAACTCAAAACAAAAGAAAAATCCACATCGCAACCATGTCTGAAGCCTTCTTCGACGAGTACGACCACTACAACTTCGAGCAAGACAAACACATCTTCTCCGGACACAGCGGCAAGCAGCGATCGAAGCGCGAGGTGAGCGAGCACCAGAACCACTTCGACCCGTCCGGACATTCTAGAAAGATCGTCACGAAGCTAGCAAACACAGAGAAAAACAAGAAGGGCAGCAAGCACTGAACATTCCGGATCAATAAACGACTTTGGCTTGTTATTGGGACGTCGATATGCAGAACGAATGGAGAACGTTAAGGCGGATACCCGAGGACAGCTCGGGTAGGCCTCGTCGAGATCAGAGGAGCATCCTTGGCGCTTCCTGCCCATGCAGGAGCGCTTCTTCGCCAGCGGCAGCCAGCGAGGTCATCGGACGAGCCCGGCCCAGGGCCCAAGGCCACCGGTAAATCTATTTTGGACACACCACCGTTCCCAGATCTGATCTCAAACTAAATCCGAGCTTGTTGTAGAGCTCATCTTGCTGTGTTATTAATTCCTAGTTAGTTTATTACTTTAAATTTTGCGTTTTCTCCCTGTATATGTTTGGGGTAGAGGATGCTCAAAGGACTGTAATAATAATTTAAGGTTTAATAAAGATTTAATTTACGATTAGTCTGTTGTTTTTTTGGCCGGAAAATGTGCGAGGTCGTTGTCTGCTCTTTGTTATGTTTTTATCCGCCTACGCCTAGCTGTTTATACACAAAAACAACCTTGAAGCGGCGGGCGAGTCTCTGGCCTTGCCGCTATCAGTAGATATTGTATTATTCTGCGCCGTAGCTATAGCTACATCACGCGATGATAACATAACAAAGAGTGGCTTACATACTTAACCTACAGGTCAGTTTATTGTCTAGGACCTAGACTCTAGGTTATATGTGGGCGCAAGGGCGATCAATAAAGCGCCCGGAATCAATAGTGCAGCGATGCAGATTACCCTACTGAGTGAAATAGGAGACTTGTTGCCAACTTTGTTGTGATTGCCAAGTTGCTTAGCATGAATTAAAACCGAAATAAATTACACATATGAAAGAAAAAGTGACCAAGTCCTCTGGTGCCTGAGGCTGGAGATGGCGATTGGAGAGTACGCTGGTTCGTTTCCAGCCTCAGGCACCAGAGGACTTGGTCACTTTTTCTTTCATATGTGTAATTTATTTCGGTTTTAATTTATATACATAGTAGTGTGACTACTTTAAGACAGCACAAGTTGAAATATTTTCAATAGATTATAATTTAACTTGTTGTGTTCATTAGAATTGCTTAGCATGACTATTCATTGCTATTATTTGTGGACTCGTTCTACTAGATTTTAGGAAAATAGGGAATAGGTTCCTCTTTTATTTAGGTAAGAATAAAATATGAATTATAATTTTAGTAAAATTATTGATGTCTTTTAAAATAGGTTTGTATATATACACCCTGTTTTTATTGATTTCCGTTAACTTTAAGGGAAGGTTCTTTAGATCAAATACAATTAATTTGTCTAAGAAACTAGCGTCTTCACTCTTACGGTTATCGAGTTAATAAAAAAATAACGATAATTACTGAACACGTGTGAGACAGCCTTTACCAATTCCTAATGTTATTTGTTTTGATATGTGCAGTCAATTACTTGACACTAACTTATATACTTACTCATATACAAACAGCCTATGTTCATTTTAATAATAACTAAATATTTAGTAACATCGAAAGCATCTGAGATACCCGACCGCTTAATAATAGTTATTTGTTATACAAGGGAGCAAAGTTGTATTTTAACGCCGTGTGGAATTGAAAAACGAGCAAGTGAAAGGATTCTATAGTTGAACCACGAGCGAAGCGAGTGGTTCGAGAATAGAATCCTGAACTTGCGGGTTTTTTAACACACGAGAAGTAAAATACATTTGCACCCGAGTGTAACACAAAACTTTTCCCCTCACTATAGCGAGGAAACTACAACGCAAAAAAATGAATTTTACACTGCTTCCAGTAGTTCCACAGGTGGTAAATCATCTTTATTACTAGATTCACCAACTTTTATCAATTTTAAAGCAGTTCATTTGATTTTATTCAAGGTCAAATTACTTTACCCACTAGTGGATAAAATGCGTTTTTACCCGCTGGTATTAAAGGACAAAACACGTGTTTCCGAGCTAGTGAGGGGAAAAATACATTAATTATTACCCTTGCGATTACAAAAATTATGTAGGTCTTGTCGTTAATTACTTTGCCGGATCACAGGTAACGCAGGAGATAAAATTCATCACCAATATCGAGACGAATGTCTTTAGTTCATCTAGATATACAACCTGTTTTTATTGAATTCCATTAACTTTAAGGGAAGATTCTTTAGTTATCTAAAATACAATCAATTTCTCTAAACTGTCCTCTTAACTCTTACGGTTATCAAATTATTAAAAAAATAAATTTAATTACTGAACACGTGTGTTGCATCCTTTACCACTTCCTAATGTTATTTGTTTTGACATGAGCCGTCAAATACTTGACAATGTCTTTAATGTTATGATTAAGGTCCTCTCATACTAATTAATTCATTTATTATGTATGAACACGAAAAAAAAAAATTTTTTCGAATTTAACAAGAAGCGATATACACGGTGGTTCCTGATGATGAACCTAACTGCGTGTCGAATTTAACGGAAAACAAAAAAAAACACGGTGTAGAAACAACTCATATTATTCGAACAATACAGTTTTACCTCGTCAAATATTAAAATATAAACTATCCCTACGTTTTCAAAACAATGTAGGTACACATCGAAGTTATTCGTTAATAACAAATAGAGTCTGGCTAGCCAAATATTGTTGACAGATATTTCCTTGTGGTATCACCAATTGTCTATGGTTTAAAAAAAAGGCTAAAAGTCTGCTGTCAATTTATGTCACTTATTCAAATTGTTCGCGGGTTATTAAGGGTAAATCTTAAATATTATAACAATGACGATACCAAGCGAGGTCCGCAATTTGCTGTTTAAGCTAATAAATAATTACAACCAAGAGCGAAGTCGACGTGAAGCGGCATATAATGAAAAACTGCAATGTTTACAAGTCGTAAACAATATAGTAGGTTGGTGCTCTATTATTATTTTGATACTTTAAGTACTAGTTCTAACATTTGCCTATAACTTTGATTAAGTATGTGAATATAATAAAACTTAAATTTCATAAACAGGAAAAGAGTGTAAAGACAAGGAGAAACTCGAAGCTCTGGAAAGCATTAATAAAATAAAAATATTGGAACGTAACGACTTACGAAAAACCAATATTTAGAAGAAATCAGTGAAGTGACTGGTCAGTAGTAATTTGATATAAAAATATAAAAAATAAAATAAATAATATAATTTAGCCTATATACGTTCCACTGCTGGGCACAGGCCTCCTCTCATGTCTGAGACGGTTCGGGCTATATAGTCTCCACGCTAGCCCAACGCGGGTTGGAGACTTCACATAAATCTTTGAATTTCACGATGTTTTCCTTCACCGTAAAGCTAGTGGTACATATTAAATGATATTTCGTACGTAAGTTCCCAAAAACTCATTGGTACGAGCCAGGATTTGAACCCGCGACCTCCGGATTGAAAGTCGGGCGTCATATCCACTCGGCCACCACTAAATACAAAATACAAAATCATTTATTCAGCAAATAGGCCACGGGGGCACTTTTACATGTCAACATTACAGAGTATTCATTAAAGTTAAACAAATGAAATTAATAGAAATATTAACTAAAAATATTAATCATAAGCAAAGTAGCTATACACTGATATAGAATTAGAGATGTATAAAGTCTCTAAATGTCATATTATTACTAACTATAATCAATACATAAAGAAAGTGCAAACAGATACAAAGATAAAAGAAATCTATAATACTTCAATAGTTGTAAAAGACTGAATATTACAAGTAAAAATATTATACTTAATCAAATAATCCATGGAGATGTATAGCGTCTCCAAGAGTCAAATTTTATAAAATTAAAATATTTAAAAGTAAAAACCTTTGTCAAATAATACAAAAAAAAAATACAGAAAATGAACAGCTAAATTACACATTTCAAGAGATGTACAAGTCTCTAGTTGTCAATCATTAAAGAACAAATCAAGTTTACAAATAAGGGCCAATCAAGGTTACAAATTAAGTTTAAAAATATAATCAAAATCTCAGAGATGTATAAGGTCTCTAAGTGTCCAAAAAACTAACATTAACTTAATCAAACGACAACAAGGTCATTAAAGTAAGGAATCTATTTTAAAATAAAATATAATCAAAATCTCAGAGATGTATAAAGTCTCTATTGTCTCTAAGTGTCCAAAAGCTAAAATTAACTAAATTAAACGACAACGTGATGGTCTCTAGTGTCATCCTTAAGACATTACTTACTTAAGTTTAATTCTTACAAGAACCGAATGTAGTGTCTCGCAATCCGCTCAAAAGTAAAGTTAAATAATCTAACAAAACATGTGGCCCAGGTAAGCTTGAACAGACCAGTCTCCACAAACAGCACCCGTTCACGAGTATGACGCGTATCTCAGCCATCGCCTCCCTCAACCTCCATTCGGGAAGGTGGCGACCCGATCAACACGCCACCGTAAGCAAAGACTTTTAAGCGAGCATGACATGTTCAAGCTAACAGCAAATTGACAAAAGAAAAATCGACACAGTGAAACACGACATTAAGCTTGTAGGTGACATTAAAGAGGGCAACAATGCCTAGTATAGCTATACATAACTAATTACATGCTCAACGTGACTTAGAGATGTAAAGGTCTCTAAGGGTCAGTGTACTATCATACTTTAAATAAATTTTATATTACTACGCTATATAATGAAAACAAAAATCTTAGAGGTGTATAAGGTCTCTAAGCGTCCTACTAACATAACTAATGATACAATACAATCACATGAGAAAAATTACGCTGTGTCATTTTTACTGGATACTAGTACGGTTGTATTACAAACTTCTGCTACCATAATCAAGCTACTGGCTTAAAGGCATTTTTATCATCTATAAAATCATTTACCGTATAGTAAGCTTTACCTAGCAAACAGCGCTTAACATGTGACTTAAATTTGCCGAGTGGCAAGTTCACTACATCAATGGGGATTTTGTTATAAAAACGTGTACAGTTCCCAATGAAAGACGTACTAACCTTACGGAGACGGTGGAAGGGCACGGCAAGTTTATGTTTGTTTCTAGTGTTATAGTTATGGATATCACTGTTAAGCTTGTATTCATGGATGTTTTTCCTAGCATACATAATATTCTCAAGTATGTACTGAGAGGCAACGGTAAGAATGTTCACCTCTTTGAATTTCTCTCTTAGGGAAGCTCGAGCGCCCAGTCCATATATGGAACGTACAGCTCGCTTTTGCAGCACAAATATCGTCTGAATATCTGCGGCTTTACCCCATAACAGAATTCCATACGACATAACACTATGGAAGTAACCAAAGTATACCAGCCTGGCCGTCTCTACGTTTGTTAGCTGTCTGATTCTCCTTACTGCGTAGGCAGCTGAACTAAGTTTGTTAGCTAAAGTAGCAATATGTGCGTGCCATTGCAGTTTTGAGTCTAAAGTGACTCCCAGGAAAACAGTTTGGTCTTCAAACTCCAGCGTATCACCTTTTATTTGGATTTTGCTGTTATTTATCTGCTTGACGTTAGGTAACGCAAACTTGATGCATTTGGTTTTCTTGGCGTTCAAAAGTAGATTGTTTGCCGTAAACCAGTTAACTATAGTTGATAGGGCATCATTAATACTGTCGAAGCTATTTTCCTTCCTGTTCACTTTGAATATAAGAGAAGTGTCATCCGCAAATAACACTATATCATGTCTGCCTTTAACAAGAGTGGGTAGGTCATTAATATATACTAAAAAGAGGAAGGGACCAAGAATTGAACCTTGAGGCACTCCGAGGGCTACCGGGGACCCCGCCGAATGAGTTCCATTAATAACTACTCTCTGAGTCCTATCCGACAGATATGATGAGACTAAGTCGAGGGCACCGGCTTTTATCCCGTAGTGGCTTAATTTTCGTTTTAAATTTTCGTGATCTACGCAATCAAATGCCTTGGACAGATCACAGAAAATTCCATGGTCCACTGCTTATATGGCAATAAAAATATAAAATATATATAAAAATATCTTGGTGAAACATGTCTATACATGAGCGGCAAAAATGTCGATAGTGCATTCCCCATTACTGCTTGTAATACACGTTAATTATTAATATTTAAATGCCAATAACCATCGTAAAACTTTTAGGTTAATACGTCAAATGATAACAAATTTCTATTGATTTTCAATATAAGTGTGCACAGAAAACAAAAATATTTTCTAGTATCAAAACTATATCTCCTACTATACCAAGTGTGACCAGCCCAAGATTTTTTGAATTTCCCGCCAAAAGTTGGGGCAATATTTCATTAGCCACACTCTAGTACGTGTCACAAAACGTGACTGAAACTGTTAACGATTTCAAAACCATAAAAATCTAATACACAATCATGCTTTATCGTAAAACTGATATTAATATGGTTTCACGTTAGGTAGTTAATATAAGCCTGTTAGTATAAACGGCTTATATAACAAATAAAACGGCGACTTGTAGTACATCGATATAATATTATTATAAATCGATATATTATGTTTTTTTTTTATTATGTTATTGAATTTCTTGTAATTTGACATATTTGTGTAACTTGACGATCCGCTACCGGAGATAATACTTAAACATTAATTAGATATTGTTAAATCGTTTATTTTTAGAACTAGGTATTATGAAATTATTTATATTATTGTATTTGACGATCGTAATATGAATTCTTGTAGATTGACATGCAATTTATACTGTAATTTGTATTATGAAATAAATGAATCTGAATCTGAATCTGTATCATATGTAGGTAAATATATTATGTATTGAAATTAAAATGTTACCTGTAAGGTACAGCGGGGCAAATCTTTACTGGGGGCAATTGTAACGCATCCATTTTTTTCCATTATTACACTCTGATGTTGAGTTCTACATGTATCCACTCTATATTTAATAATGAAAACATTGTAAAACATGTAAAAAATGGACTAGTTAAATTTGTCCCCCAGTCGAGATTTGTCCCGCTGTACCTTATGTTTTAACAACTTTCAATAAGTATAATTAATTTTTCAATGTACGCCCTCATTATTGTCATTGGCTTTGATGGACACTCTCTTAGAAATAACTTTAAAGTGTAGGTACCTTATGAAAATTAAAAGATACAAATAAGTACTAAGTTATAATTATTTGAAAAGTTACTGAACATGTATTATGACATGAATATGTATAAGTTACTGAATATGTTGATGAGTTTTCAGAGTGCCTACAGTTTTATTTATTCCTCCTGTTGCAGGAAATAGGTACATAGATATAAACTCACGCCTGTATTCCCAAAAATGGTAGGCAGATCACTTAATACTGCTCAAGTTTCAGGTGCCAGTCTCAACAATTACGGGTTTGAAAGACAACTTTTCATTGCGATATACGACATACGTTATCTTAAGATTCTAAAAAAACTATCGATCGATACCATAAAATTTAGAAAAAAAGGTAGGTAGCAAGACGGGGGTCTTGCTACCTACCTTTTTCTCTAAATTTTATTAAGAGCAACTGTCTATATTAAGACCGATGAAACCATCTGTCTACGTGTGGGGTTGTCAATTTAAAACTCTTACATAATCGTTATTCACATCAATCAGCATTAGAAGAAACAATCGTTGCTTGATCTAAATAGTCCTGACGAGTTTATTTTAAAACATGAATGCATTATTAGCACCGTCTATGAAAGAGTGGCGTACCTTGTAGCAAAAAAATGGCCGTCGAGCCGAAGTAGCTAATATGCAGACATACAATATTCCCAAAGTTTCATCCTTATTAAAATTAGGAAAGTCTCTGGCGGCTCAGGAGCCCAGTCTCTTAATATTCAAATCCTTCAGCACTGGAAGGGTTTGTCAGTTTTCGTTAACATAACCTGATAGGTACTATCAGCTGCAAAAGAGCATGGCGAATTTATCAATGAATTCATTCATAATTTGCCTACTCAAAAAAAGTGGTCGACATCCGGAAAATTTCAAGTCTCAAGTAGATAATAATAGTTCATGACCGGGACAATTGGCGTACTAGAACGTATACCTATGCTCAGTAGTGGGCGATAAAGAGCTGATACGATGATGATGATAATGACGCTAAAAAGTATATGTTTTTATGTGCTAATGATATACATGCTATTATATGTGCTATGTGTTTCAATTAAAATTAGATGTATACATGTAATTTTAATTGAAACACATAGTAGGGCATTTTAGAATTTGGGTCCCCAAATTAGCGACTCGCTGTCAGTTTTGTGACGACAATTAAGCATAAAATATGTCTAAAAATCTACTTTTTTCACATTCTGAATGTAGATTATCGCTTAAAGTTTATGTGACTAACACAAAAACAATATATTTATTAAAATTTCATGGTTAGTTATCGTCACAAAACTGACAGTGAGTTATTTTTTAACACGCTTTTATTAGGTCGTCGTGTATGTAACTAACTATGTAATGGAATCTGCGGAGGCTAATTTAACCATCTTCCAAGGATCGTAGCGTAATGAAAATTGGCAGCTGTATGTAGTTCTGATGACAATACAATAATATGATACTGTTGAACTGATCTGATGATGGAGCCGGAAGATATGAACTGGAACTACATGATGGAACATCGTATCATAGCTGTTTTTGGGTTTCTTAGAAAAGTCTTGTAATGAACTTTGACTACGATTAGGTTTCAAGGTCTGATGATGGAGCCGGAAGACATGAACTGGAACTACATGATGGAACATCGTATCATAGCTGTTTTTGGGTTTCTTAGAAAAGTCTTGTAATAAACTTTGACTACGATTAGGTTTCAAGGTCTGATGATGGAGCCGGAAGATATGAACTGGAACTACATGATGGAACATCGTATCATAGCAGTTTTTGGGTTTCTTAAAAAAGTCTTGTAATGAACTTTGACTACGATTAGGTTTCAAGGTCTGATGATGAAGCTGGAAGATATGACCTGGAACTACATGATGGAACATCGTATCATAGCTGTTTTTGGGTTTCTAAGAAAAGTCTTGTAATAAACATTGACTACGATTAGGTTTCAAGGTCTGATGATGAAGCTGGAAGATATGACCTGGAACTACATGATGGAACATCGTATCATAGCTGTTTTTGGGTTTCTTAGAAAAGTATTGTAACGAACTTTGACTACGATTAGGTTTCAACTGTTTCAAGGTCTGATGATGGAGCCGGAAGATATGAACTGGAACTACATGATGGAACTTCGTATCGTAGCTGTTTTCTGGTTTCTTAGAAAAGTCTTATAATGAACTTTGACCACGACTAGGTTTCAAGGTCTGATAATGAAGCCCGAAGATTGGCACTGGCATTCCATGATGGCATATCGTATCATAGTTGTGTTTGCGCTTGTGAGAAAGGCCACGTAATGAACTTTGAACGTTACGTTTTCAACGTTATAACAAACCTATTATCGACCGAAGCGAAGCGAGGCCTAAGTTAGGTTAGGGTTTTCTTGCGACCCTTATGAGCGGAAAAAGGAAAGACCGCATAAGTATCTAAACTAAGTCAGGTAAGGGTCTTTTTTTGTGACCCTTAAATATGTAGCCCAGGTCGCGGGCTAGCGTCCACATGCTTACAAAAGAAAAATTGGGGGCGGGGGCGAAGCCCCCCGCAAAAAAGAAAGATCAACGTAGTGTGTAAAATAAGTTGGGCTAGGGTTTTTTTGTGACCCCTAAGAGCAAAAGTAAGAGGGGCTGCATAAAAGAAAGATCAATGTAATATTTAAAATAAGTTGGGTAAGGGTTTTCTTGTGACCCTTACGAGCAAATAAAGGGGAGCTCGGGGGGCGAAGCCCCCCGCAAAAAAAAGGATCAACAAAGTATGTAAAATAAGTTGGGTTAGGGTTTTCTTGTGACCCTGAAGAACAAAACTAAGGGGGGCAAAAAAAAATCAACCTAGTATTCAAAATAAGTTGGTTTAGGGTTTTCTTGTGACCCTCAAGAGTAAATAAACAAAAGGGGGGCTCGGGGGGCGAAGCCCCCCTCATAAAAGAAAGATCAACGTAGTATTTAAATTAAGTTGAGTTAGGGTTTTCTTGTGACCCTTAAGAGCAAAAGTAAGGGGGCTCGGGGGGCGAAGCCCCCCGCATAAAAGGAGATCAACGTAATATTTAAAATAAATTGGGTTAGGGTTTTCTTGTGACCCTTAAGTGCAAAAGTAAGGGGGGCTCGGGGGGCGAAGCCCCCCGCATAAAAGAAAGATCAACGTAATATTTAAAATAAGTTGGGTTAGGGTTTTCTTGTGACCCTTAAGTGCAAAAGTAAGGGGGGCTTGGGGGCGAAGCCCCCCGCATAAAAGAAAGATCAACGTAATATTTAAAATAAGTTGGGTTAGGGTTTTCTTGTGACCCTTAAGTGCAAAAGTAAGGGGGGCTCAACGTAATATTTAAAATAAGTTGGGTTAGGGTTTTCTTGTGACCCTTAAGAGCAAAAGTAAGGGGGCTCGGGGGGCGAAGCCCCCCGCATAAAAAAAAAGATCAACGTAATATTTAAAATAAATTAGGTTAGGGTTCTCTTGTGACCCTTAAGTGCAAAAGTAAGGGGGGCTCGGGGGGCGAAGCCCCCGCATAAAAGAAAGATCAACGTAATATTTAAAATAAGTTGGGTTAGGGTTTTCTTGTGACCCTTAAGTGCAAAAGTAAGGGGGGCTCGTGGGGCGAAGCTCCCCGCAAAAAAAAGGGTCATCGTAGTATGTAAAATAAGTTGGTTTAGGGTTTTCTTGTGACCCTCAAGAGTATATAAACAAAAGGGGGGCTCGGGGGGCGAACCCCCCGCATAAAAGAAAGATCAACGTAGTATTTAAAATAAGTTGGGTTAGGGTTTTCTTGTGATCCTTAAGAGCAAAAGTAAGGGGGGCTCGGGGGGCGAAGCCCCCCGCATAAAAGAAAGATCAATGTAATATTTAAAATAAGTTGGGTTAGGGCTTGTGACCCTTAAGAGCAAAAGTAAGGGGGGCTCGGGGGGCGAAGCTCCCCGCATAAAAAAAAAATCAACTTAATATTTAAAATAAATTAGGTAAGGGTTTTCTGGTGACCCTTAAGTGCAAAAGTAAGGGGGGCTCGGCCCGCATAAAAGAAAGATCAACGTAATATTTAAAATAAGT
Organism: Leguminivora glycinivorella; assembly: GCF_023078275.1. Lineage (NCBI taxonomy): Eukaryota > Metazoa > Arthropoda > Insecta > Lepidoptera > Tortricidae > Leguminivora > Leguminivora glycinivorella. The sequence continues at coordinate 7,434,305 of NC_062980.1, forward strand.
TGGGTTAGGGTTTTCTTGTGACCCTTAAGTGCAAAAGTAAGGGGGGCTCGGGGGGTGAAGCCCCCGCATAAAAGAAAGATCAACGTAATATTTAAAATAAGTTGGGTTAGGGTTTTCTTGTGACCCTTAAGATCAAAAGTAAGGGGGGCTCGGGGGGCGAAGCCCCCGCATAAAAGAAAGATCAACGTAGTATTTAAAATAAGTTGGGTTAGGGTTTTCTTGTGACCCTTAAGAGCAAGAGTAAGGGGGCTCGGGGGGCGAAGCCCCCCGCATAAAAGAAGATCAACGTAATATTTAAAATAAATTGGGTTAGGGTTTTCTTGTGACCCTTAAGTGTAAAAGTAAGGGGGGCTCGGGGGGCGAAGCCCCCCGCATAAAAGAAAGATCAACGTAATATTTAAAATAAATTAGGTTAGGGTTTTCTTGTGACCCTTAAGTGAAAAAGTAAGGGGGGCTCGGGGGGCGAAGCCCCCGCATAAAAGAAACATCAATGTAATATTTAAAATAAGTTGGGTTAGGGTTTTCTTGTGACCCTTAAGTGCAAAAGTAAGGGGGCTCGGGGGCGAAGCCCCCGCATAAAAGAAAGATCAACGTAATATTTAAAATAAGTTGGGTTAGGGTTTTCTTGTGACCCTTAAGTGCAAAAGTAAGGGGGGCTTGGGGGGCGAAGCCCCCCACATAAAAGAAAGATCAACGTAATATTTAAAATAAGTTGGGTTAGGGTTTTCTTGTGACCCTTAAGTGCAAAAGTAAGGGGGCTCGGGGGCGAAGCCCCGCATAAAAGAAGATCAACGTAATATTTAAAATAAGTTGGGTTAGGGTTTTCTTGTGACCATTAAGAGCAAAAGTAAGGGGGGCCCGGGGGGCAAAGCCCCCCGCATAACAGAAGATCAACGTAATATTTAAAATAAATTGGGTTGGGGTTTTCTTGTGACCCTTAAGTGCAAAAGTAAGGGGGGCTCGGGGGGCGAAGCCCCCCGCATAAAAGAAAGATCAACGTAATATTTAAAATAAGTTGGGTTAGGGTTTTCTTGTGACCCTTAAGAGCAAAAGTAAGGGGGCTCGGGGGGCGAAGCCCCGCATAAAAAAAAGATCAACGTAATATTTAAAATAAATTAGGTTAGGGTTCTCTTGTGACCCTTAAGTGCAAAAGTAAGGGGGCTCGGGGGGCGAAGCCCCCCCCATAAAAGAAAGATCAACGTAATATTTAAAATAAGTTGGGTTAGGGTTTTCTTGTGACCCTTAAGAGCAAAGAAAGGGGGGCTCGTGGGGCGAAGCTCCCCGCAAAAAAAAGGGTCATCGTAGTATGTAAAATAAGTTGGTTTAGGGTTTTCTTGTGACCCTCAAGAGTATATAAACAAAAGGGGGGCTCGGGGGGCGAACCCCCCGCATAAAAGAAAGATCAACGTAGTATTTAAAATAAGTTGGGTTAGGGTTTTCTTGTGACCCTTAAGAGCAAAAGTAAGGGGGGCTCGGGGGGCGAAGCCCCCCGCATAAAAGAAGATCAACGTAATATTTAAAATAAATTGGGTTAGGGTTTTCTTGTGACCCTTAAGTGCAAAAGTAAGGGGGCTCGGGGGCGAAGCCCCCGCATAAAAGAAAGATCAACGTAATATTTAAAATAAGTTGGGTTAGGGTTTTCTTGTGACCTTTAAGAGCAAAGAAAGGGGGGCTCGGGCGGCGAAGCCCCCCGCATAAAAGAAAGATCAATGTAATATTTAAAATAAGTTGGGTTAGGGCTTGTGACCCTTAAGAGCAAAAGTAAGGGGGGCTCGGGGGCGAAGCTCCCCGCATAAAAAAAAGATCAACTTAATATTTAAAATAAATTAGGTTAGGGTTTTCTGGTGACCCTTAAGTGCAAAAGTAAGGGGGCTCGGGGGGCGAAGCCCCCCGCATAAAAGAAAGGTCAACGTAATATTTAAAATAAGTTGGGTTAGGGTTTTCTTGTGACCCTTGAGTGCAAAAGTAAGGGGGGCTCGGGGGGTGAAGCCCCCGCATAAAAGAAAGATCAACGTAATATTTAAAATAAGTTGGGTTAGGGTTTTCTTGTGACCCTTAAGAGCAAAAGTAAGGGGGGCTCGGGGGGCAAAGCCCCCCGCATAAAAAAAGATCAACGTAATATTTAAAATAAATTAGGTTAGGGTTTTCTTGTGACCCTTAAGTGCAAAAGTAAGGGGGGTTCGGGGGGCGAAGCCCCCGCATAAAAAAAAGATCAACGTAATATTTAAAATAAGTCGGGTTAGGGTTTTCTTGTGACCTTTAAGAGCAAAGAAAGGGGGGCTCGGGCGGCGAAGCCCCCCGCATAAAAGAAAGATCAATGTAATATTTAAAATAAGTTGGGTTAGGGCTTGTGACCCTTAAGAGCAAAAGTAAGGGGGCTCGGGGGGCGAAGCCCCCCGCATAAAAAAAAGATCAACGTAATATTTAAAATAAATTAGGTTAGGGTTTAATTTAGACCCTTAAGTGCAAAAGTAAGGGGTGCTCGGGGGGCGAAGTCCCCCGCATAAAAGAAAGATCAACGTAATATTTAAAATAAGTTGGGTTAGGGTTTTCTTGTGACCCTTAAGAGCAAAGAAAGGGGGGCTCGGGGGGCGAAGCCCCCGCAAAAAAAGGATCATCGTAGTATGTAAAATAAGTTGGGTTAGGGTTTTATTGTGACCCTTAAGAACAAAACTAAGCGGGGTTCGGGGGGCAAAGCCCCCCGCAAAAAAAATCAACGTAGTATTCAAAATAAGTTGGTTTAGGGTTTTCTTGTGACCCTCAAGAGTATATAAACAAAAGGGGGGCTCGGGGGGCGAAGCCCCCGCATAAAAGAAAGATCAACGTAGTATTTAAAATAAGTTGGGTTAGGGTTTTCTTGTGACCCTTAAGAGCAAAAGTAAGGGGGGCCCGGGGGGCAAAGCCCCCCGCATAAAAGAAGATCAACGTAATATTTAAAATAAATTGGGTTGGGGTTTTCTTGTGACCCTTAAGTGCAAAAGTAAGGGGGGCGAAGCCCCCCGCATAAAAGAAAGATCAACGTAATATTTAAAATAAGTTGGGTTAGGGTTTTCTTGTGACCTTTAAGAGCAAAGAAAGGGGGGCTCGGGCGGCGAAGCCCCCGCATAAAAGAAAGATCAATGTAATATTTAAAATATGTTGGGTTAGGGCTTGTGACCCTTAAGAGCAAAAGTAAGGGGGCTCGGGGGCAAAGCCCCGCATAAAAGAAGATCAACGTAATATTTAAAATAAATTAGGTTAGGGTTTTTTTTGACCCTTAAGTGCAAAAGTAAGGGGGGCTCGGGGGCGAAGCCCCCCGCATAAAAGAAAGATCAACGTAATATTTAAAATAAGTTGGGTTAGGGTTTTCTTGTGACCCTTAAGAGAAAAGAAAGGGGGGCTCGGGGGGCGAAGCCCCCCGCATAAAAGAAAGATCAACGTAATATTTAAAATAAATTGGGTTGGGGTTTTCTTGTGACCCTTAAGTGCAAAAGTAAGGGGGGCGAAGCCCCCCGCATAAAAGAAAGATCAACGTAATATTTAAAATAAGTTGGGTTAGGGTTTTCTTGTGACCTTTAAGAGCAAAGAAAGGGGGGCTCGGGCGGCGAAGCCCCCCGCATAAAAGAAAGATCAATGTAATATTTAAAATATGTTGGGTTAGGGCTTGTGACCCTTAAGAGCAAAAGTAAGGGGGGCTCGGGGGGCAAAGCCCCCCGCATAAAAGAAGATCAACGTAATATTTAAAATAAATTAGGTTAGGGTTTTTTTTGACCCTTAAGTGCAAAAGTAAGGGGGGCTCGGGGGGCGAAGCCCCCCGCATAAAAGAAAGATCAACGTAATATTTAAAATAAGTTGGGTTAGGGTTTTCTTGTGACCCTTAAGAGAAAAGAAAGGGGGGCTCGGGGGGCGAAGCCCCCCGCATAAAAGAAAGATCAATGTAATATTTAAAATAAGTTGGGTTAGGGCTTTCTTGTGAACCTTAAGAGCAAAAGTAAGGGGGGTTAAAGTAAGGGCTTTATCAACGAAAAATTTCACGCCACGCCACTGCTAAGCACGTCGCGAAGGTCTACAGATCCCAGAGCTACTATCAGTCTTTTAGTTGCTTCAAATGAGCGCAGCACTATGAAAAAAATTTTAAATGAATGACTTTATTGCGATAAACTTGGTACCTATAGGTACCATCAGGTGGTATTAATTCTTATTAAGAAATAGCAATACGTGTTAAGCCACAAATGGCTTGCGAAATGTGCCTACTTGAAATAATATTTTTGTTTAAATTTTAAATATATTTCATTATTAACGACTAAAAAGTATAAAATAAATTTATAGTTTAAAAAACTCTAGAAAAACACGCTTTTATTTATAAATGCACGTAAAAGCCAAAAATAAATTATGGATCGTTCAAGTTGTCTCTATTGCTGGGATGAAGAGTAAACTATGTGCTTTTAATTATAATATTTGATTGTAAAAGCGTGGGGCGCTGCAGTCGTGCTGCAAGTCCAGTTAGCGCGCCAATCTGTGTAAACTGCTTCTCGTAATATAGCTTAACTTGATTTCTCAGCAAGTTATACAAAAAGTTTTTCCTGTTACAGCGCCCCACGCTTTTACAATCAAATATTATAATTAAAAGCACATAGTTTACTCTTCATCCCAGCAATAGAGACAACTTGAACGATCCATAATTTATTTTTGGCTTTTACGTGCATTTATAAATAAAAGCGTGTTTTTCTAGAGTTTTTTAAACTATAAATTTATTTGTTAACAACTTACGCTAATTGGGGGTCCCAAATTTTGAAAATGCCCAGTTAATCAGGTCTTAGGTGCCTAAGTGTACTAAACTTAAATTGCTTGTAAGCAATTTCAAGAGAAATCGTCAATCAAGACTTTTATGAGAGTGTTAAGTTTGATTTGGTAATTCTGCTGGCTTTACTAGTTGCACTTAATTTCAGTGTTATAAAAATGAAATTTTACTACTGATCAAGCGGTAATAAACTATAATTACTATATATTAGGTTAGGACTTTTCTTGAGCAGCAATTAATTTTCATTAAAAATACAATCTATGAATATAACGCTGAAATAGTTATTTGTTATACAAGGGTGCAAAGTTGTATTTTAACAACTTACGCTTTTTTTAGTTGTGGTTCGAAAATAGAATCCTGAACTTGGCGAGTTTTTCAACACACGAGAAGTAAAATACATTTGCACCCGTGTGTAACACAAAACTTTTCCCCTCATTATAGCGAGGAAAGCACAGCGCAAAAAACGCGTTTATCACTGCTTCCAGTAGTTCCACAGGTGGTAAACTCTTCATCACTAGATTCACTCACTTCTATCAATTTTAAAACAGAAAATTTGGCTATATTCAAGGTCAAATTAGATTACCCACTAGTATATAAAATGCGTTTTTACCCGGTGGTATTAAAGGACAAAACACGTGTTTCCGAGCTAGTGAGGGGAAAATAATGCAAACGTCTACATCAATTAGAAGGGAAGTTCCAATTGGTTGACTGTACCTGTAAGATGTCGGCATAGGGGCCAAAAATTAGAGCAATCACATTGTTCAGTTGGATATCGTCACTACTTTTAAAAAATCTCGTATCTCACGCTGCTCCTCAAAGTTAAAACGCAGTAAGTCTATATGCATTCCATACATACTTACTACAATTTTCTTTTCATTGACAGACGAAGATACGAGTTTTTTTAAAAGTAGTGACGATATATTTGTTTAAATGGCGCAGTCATGGGGGATTCTGTGGTCACAAACCCGCATGTTATTATAATTTTACTGCTTCTACTCTACAGTGAATATACACATATACCAACACCTTTAATAAAGTACCTCGCGCTTCAGGATGCTGCCAGCAGCTAGCAACAAAAAAGTATTTTCTGCAAAAAACCTGTCTGTAATCAAACCAGTTGCTATACGCTGATCGCACTTACGATATTAAAACGATAACGGACTAATTTGAGAGCAATTTTTTTACGCATCGCCTAGACTGCTCACGAAATGCGGTCGTTGTACTTTTGGTCATTAAATGGCCACCTGTGAGTTACAGACTTGTAGCCATAATATTGTTCTAACGGGTAGATATTTTTCCCCTCACTAGCTCGGAAACACGTGTTTTGTCCTTTAATACCAGCGGGTAAAAACGCATTTTATCCACTAGTGGGTAAAGTAATTTGACCTTGAATAAAGTCAAATTAACTGCTTTAAAATTGATAAAAGTAGGTGAATCTAGTAATAAAGATGATTTACCACCTGTGGAACTACTGGAAGCAGTGATAAACGCATTTTTTGCGTTGTAGTTTCCTCGCTATAGTGAGGGGAAAAGTTTTGTGTTACACTCGGGTGCAAATGTATTTTACTTCTCGTGTGTTAAAAAACTCGCAAGTTCAGGATTCAATTCTCGAACCACTCGCTTCGCTCGTGGTTCGACTATACAATCCTTTCACTTGCTCGTTTTTCAATTCCACACTCGGCGTTAAAATACAACTTTGCCCCCTTGTATAACAAATAACTATTACAAGATCATACACAAACAGACAATATTTAGTGTATATTTTTTAGTTAGCCCAGTAGCTGGCTTTGACATTTGTAAATTATCGATACATTGTTAAATCCGGCCAGAAGGACCATTCTGTTTACATTACAAGAAATTATTCCGACATATGACAGACTCCGTCAAAAACAAAAACTACCCACTTAGCGTTTCTAGATTTCACCGGATACAAATTTTAATGTCAAAAACAAAAACAAAATGCCAGAACCAAAGACGTTTTTTCAGCATAACAATATAAAATCACTAACCTAAGCCTGACCAGAAATATACGACTATTATCAAGAGGGCTTTGTTATTCTCATGTAGGTGGACCATTCTTTTCAAAGTTGTCCACCCCATAGAGTTACTATAGTAGACAGAGGGAGTTTCACTGAAGACCAGTTGTGACATAACAATGGCGGACGGTGTCAATTTAGTGTTACCATATCACACAAATTTACCCGACAGAATAAATGTGCCATGTGCAAACACCATATAAAATCAAAATGAAACGTGTCTAAAAAAAAGTGCACCGAGTGCAAACACCATTAAAAAATGCAATTTAACATAAGAAAAAGATATGCAGTGTATTTTTTATTACATGTAAATAGACATATACATATAATATAATATAATTACTCCAACCGAAGATTTAAACATAACATAATTCACGTTCGAAAAATTGAATTTAAGCATTTATTACTCGGGAAATTGTCAAACACATCTTTTTTTGAAAATATACAATAACAATTAATAATTTCGCCATTCACCTTAATAATCTATATATTATATAATTAATAGTAAAAAGGACATCAATTACCCTACTTTCACCAAATCACCCCATTCAACTTACTGGCAACACTAGTATTTTCCCGTTTGTTGATTTATGACCATTGATTAAATCGTGATTTTACGTATTTTTAAATGATAATTGATTAAGTTAGCCGTGAATGGTGACATCTTATTGTTTTTTCTTTCGATTGGTGTCATTTTTACATAGTTTGACAGCGCATGTATGCATATATTCTTATTTTTCTTCAGATGTTTTCGCCACAAGTGCCTCGATCAAACTGACAGGAGATTAGTGGATGAGGTCATAGACAGAGCTGTCAATGTGGATGATAGAATCACAGTTTTTTAGTATTGAGCATTACGTCCGTATAATAATAGGTCCATGGTCCACCCCAGTTTTTTTTTGATTTGGAAATTTTTATGTGTTTTCCACTCAGAATCGCGAGCTCTTTCAGGAGCTCCTAATAGGAGAAAAAAAGTGTGCCAAGGTTTTTTTCCCATTCTGTTACCATTTTTTCATACATTTTGTATGGCGGTAACGGATGGAAGGTTCGAAAAAATATATGGAAATCTTAGGACATTTTTTTACTCCTACGAGGATCGAAAGAGCTCTCGATTCTGAGTATGAATCGCGTAAAAAATACCCATGTTACAAAAAAAGTGGGGTGGACAACTTTGAAAAACAGGCCCAGGTATGCGATGACAGTTTAGTTTATTATGAAGAAAGCATTTCTTCACAATATTTTCTTTACCGCCGAGTCTGAAAACCCTAGGCTATTTTTTTATTTAATTTTTTTTTATTCATAAGGCACACAAGACAGACAACATCCAATACATTATTATAGCAGCTATAAGTTACAGGTTTAAAATATGAATGCCGTCCAAAACTTGTATGCACAGCAAGAAAAAATATAAATAAATGAGTAGTATTGGTAGTATATCCTAAAATTACATAGGTATTACATTTTTTTATCACTTTAAATTATGTTAATATTTATAAATAAACTAAACAAATCATAATTATAGCATGTTCAATTTTAGTTATGTTGTGTTGTACGATGGCCAAGAACCTTGACAACTTGCCTCCTAAATACGGCTAACCGTGAGTTGAAAATATCGACATCGAACTGAACATTATTTTATTAGAACTAAGCATTATTTTTCCCATTCACAGACAAATCCTCGCCCAAAATGGCTCAGCGGTGGACGCAGCGATCGCCGCCATGTTCTGCAACGGTTTCCTCAACCAGCAGAGCATGGGCCTCGGCGGCGGGTTCTTCATGACGGTCTACATCAGAGATGAAGAGAAGGCGTATACAGTAAATGCGAGAGAAACAGCGCCTCTTGCTGCCACGAGGGACATGTTTAAAGGAGATGCTTCCAAAGCCTCTAAAGGTAATATTTAGATTTATGCTTTTATTTATTTATTTATTTATTTATTTATTTATTATATTATGTCAAAGCAAGGGACTCGACGGCGGCTTATACAGCAAATACGAGATAAGCAGTATCTCTAGCTGCTACAAGAGACCTGCAACGAAATGGTCCCGACGGAAGACCAGCGCTGACCCTCGGGTTAGCATTTTATGCTGAGTCGGGACCATTTCGTGGTAACTTATATGTTTAATTTATTTTATTTGCTGTTTCTGTTTTCTTACTTGTCTATTTTGTAGTTATCACGAATAAATAATTGATTGATTGATTGATTGTATAAAAGGAGATGTTTCTAAAGGTAAATTTTAGATTTATAGCGAAGCACAACTATCCTAACCAACAATTTCTATCTCTATCGGAGCATTATTCTCAGCGATTTTTTCGTGTCGGTCCGCACATATCCCAAATGAGGAAATCCCAGTTTTCTACAGTATATGCGAGAGAAACGGACCCTCTAGCTGCCACGAGATACATGTTCAAAGGAGACGCCAAAGCTTCTATAGGTAATTTTTAGATATGTACTTATGAACCAAGTAAAAATCGTTCGAAACTAACTTGATCCGCACTTTACAAATAACTATTGTGTTTTATATTATGTATTATGTGTATTCGTGTTCTGAGCCCACTCATATTGTGACCTTGAACCAAATATCGCTCCCATATTAACCTAAATACTTTCTACGACTCAGACATAAAATAATGTCGTGTAGGTCAGTTGGAGGAGAAAATATAATATACCTACCTATACCTACCTACGCGAGAGTGTAACGGCGCAGTACTATTGACTTTTAAATTTTATTGTTGGATGTAAAGATATAGTAGACGGATATAGATCGATTGCCTTGGCCGACAAAAATAAATAATTATTATAATGAATCTACATATTAAGCAGGCCTTCAGGAGGAACTAAGTACATAAGTAAGAAACCTATACTTACTCGTAGTTCATGAATAAACAAGAACTTAAGATCTCTTTTGTCTAAATATTCAAAATATTTGAATTCACAATGCGCAATATTTTTTTTAGCTATGACTCATATATAGATTTCAACATTTGTATTAAATTATATTTATCATTAAAACTATTATTATCTGTGCTACAATTGTTTAAATCCATACTAATATTATAAATGCGAAAGTAACTCTGTCTGTCTGTCTGTCTGTCTGTTACGCTTTCCCGCTTAAACCACGCAACCGATTTTGATGAAATTTGGAACAGACAATCTTTAGACCCTGAGACAGAACATAGGCTACTTTTTATTTCGAAAAAAAGGGATGAAGGGGTCGAAAAAGAGGTTGAAACTTTGTATGGGATTTCTTAATTTTAAAAGATAAAACCATGAAACTTTATATTTTATCACTTGATAAGAAATCATTAAACATATATTTAAAGTCACATACAGGTCGAACGCGATTAATTAACATTATTTTTACCTTTAAAATAAACATGGTGGGAAATAAACATTAACTAAAAGCGGGTAGATTATATTTATTTGTGTACCCCGAACATTTATATAAATTAACATCGGGTAGTTTTGTGTTGTTTACATCTCCGGTGACATTTTGCTGGGACGTCAGTCTTCCGCGACCACGGCCAGTGCAACCTGGCCGAAACGTTGGGAAAAAAGGTAAAAATAATGTTAATTAATCGCGTTCGACCTGTATGTGACTTTAAATATGTGTACAAAGCGCGAGAACTTAAAGTGTTATATCATTAAACATCTTGATCAGGGATAGGGATAGGGATAGCGATAGAGATAGCGATAAGGATAGCGATAGGGATAGCAATAGGGATAGCGATAGGGATAGCGATAGCGATAGCGATACGGATACGGATAATATGGGTATCGTTAGAGGGATACGGATAATCGATCGGCGGTCTCTTACAATCAATGTGCTCTAAGACGATCGTTGTTTGCTTGCTTGAAGATTACGTTTGCGATAAGTATAAGCAAAATGTAAAAAATTGTAAGGGATAATAGAAAAAAGTACTTTTTACCCACCGATCATAGTGTCGAAATACGGGCTATGTGGGATGTTTATAAAGGTTTCCCCAGCGTATATAGAATTACCTACGCTGTGGTCGATGTGTAATATTTCTACAATCATTGCAAGCAAAAGTATTAGGTGCGTATTGTGCCTATGTGCGATCGAAATAATCGCAGATAAATATACCTACAGAGAAACCTACGGTCCCTACGGATCCAAATGAAAATCTTAATGAATACTTTTATTACGCGGGCGAAGCCGCGGGTAAAAGCTAGTATAACATACTTCAGTTCGGCGTAGACATGTATAAGTATATGAGAACAACATTGTGTTAATAGTAGGTAAATTTTATTGTTGGTCGGTTATTCTGTGCTAAATAATGAAAACAAACGAATGCCGTTACTTTACATTTATCTGTATTTATTATCTAGGTAACTGCTGAGTTTTGTAATTGTATAATTAGATACAATTAAATTATTAAACGAATGCTGTGGTTAATTGATTTTGTTCCTATTTTTCAATTAGTATTATCAAGTATTATGTACCTACTGAAAACAAAGTGGCTGCGTCGTACAATGTAGGTATACTTACGATAGTAGATATAAATGGAGAACGCGTTTCTGGATAAAAATATAACATAGCAAAATTATCTCGAACGTGTTTCCTTGATAAACAAAATAATGTTTAGCAAACAGAAACGTCTGCGAATCATGCTTATAATAATTATATTTACACTACTTTCAAAGCTTATACGTTCACTCCGATGCCGGGTCGAAATAGCTTGTACAAAATGCCTATTGTTAATTAAGAGTTATACTGATTGGCCCAGAAGGTCTCACGGTCTCTGGATGTCCTTCGGGCAGGGATATTGATCCAGGCTGGCAGTAATTTACCAGTTTTTTCTAAGCTTGATTATAGGAATAACTTCGAAACTATTCTACGAAGAACTACTTAAAAGCCTATTTAAAAAATTCTCCAAACAGTAAAGCAACTTGTAAAAGCGAATTGTTATAAATATTTAGGCGTTTTACAGTCGTTTGGTGCCGGTAAAGTTTCTAAAGCTTTCTCTTCGGGCATCCGGTCTTGGTTTCACCACGGTATTGTCGATATATGGAGCGCAATACCTGACTTGGTCGAAAGGTCGATTTGATTAAGTTTACGATCGGATTGGCATCATGTGACTCTAAAAGCTAAAGGATGGCTCACGATGTATCGGGCTGTGGTCGGGCCGCAGCTTCCGGCGCTTACTTTTACATATTATGGAAAGCATCAAGTGATCAGCTATGACAGGTGATCACTTGATGCTTTCCGAAAAGTAGCGAATGGCCTACTGTGGATGATCGTGTAAGGTTATTTATGCAAAGTTGCAAAGAACACTTATTAGCGGTACAATACTAGTTAACTGACTGATGGGGTCCGTCGAACAGAAAAATGAGAAACCTACTTTGGTCCTACCTTGGTTACTTTAGTCAGTACCTAAATAAGAAAGATCACGTATATGTTGACCTCGGCTCCGCCTCGGCCGTTGATTACATGTGATCTGAGGCATTTCTTATTTTACTGGCTAGGCTTTACCTACTCTACTATTTCTGACTGTACTGAACTGGTGCAACGCATTGAAGGCGATTGATATGTGACCCCAGTCACTGCGACGCGACGGATCGCTGTATCACGGTGTCAGAGTATGATTGATTAAATGCTATACTGTTCCTGCGGATCGATATGCGACAAATACGATGCAATTTAAATCAATACAATACAGTAAATAAATGTGTGAAGTCAATTGAATGAACAAAATCGATTATTGTCTGTAATAAAAAGGAGATTGAAAAAAATGAAATTTGTCAAGAGTAAGAGAAGCATGGAGTGAACTTAATGAGCTACAAAACACTTAACAGTTGTAAAATGTGACGCTTCCGTTATAAGGATACACGGAAACCATGGACACTAAAGAGTTCATAATATATTATACATAACATTCTTTGAAATCATGCCAACTAGCTACAGTGAAAATATTAACTTAAACATTTCCCCTAGGGCTTCTACTTAGTATCAGATTTGCTATGTGACCTATGAAACAAACGAACGACATACCTACATGCCATGCTACAGCAAAAAGTAAACTCAGCAAAACATTTCTTGCCCCAAGGCCTCTTGCCATAGATGTACCATACAGAAGACTCAACCATGCCATGCTACAAGTGAAAAATTTCACCCAATCATTTCTTACCTCCAGGGCCTTTGATGATGATGTGATCCTGTTATCCCTCACTAGGGACAAAGGGCTCTAAGAAGAATCTTCCAATTTACACGATCGTGGGCGGTTAATTCCATATCCTTCCAGCCTAGTCCACTTGCGCCAGCCTCTTTCTCCAATGATCGCCAGGGCCTTTAGCAAAAGAAAAGTCAACTAACCCAACATTTCTTGTCCCCAGGCCCTCTAGCCATAGGCGTACCAGGCGAGCTGCGAGGAATGTGGGCAGCGCACAAGCGGTGGGGCAAGCTGCCCTGGGCGGACCTCATTGCTCCCACCATGAGCTTCTGCAGCTATGGATTCCAGATGTCCAAGGTCATGTTCGACGGGCTGCTGGCCGCGCCTTATATCAAGAGTGACCCGATATTGAAGTATGTATTTGTTGTTTTTTTTTTAATTATAAATGGGCTTACTTGTGGCCATAGACTAGCCAAAGGCAAAGACGTGGCCTACGATGGAGTGAGCTCACCCAGAAGATGCCTGTTCAGTGTTCACCCATGATTTGAAAGTTGCCGAGTGTTGTTATGTATTAAGTAAAATGAAGCATGAGGTGGATGGAAAGGTAGAAGAATCACATTTTATTTGAATTTGTTTTTGGACCAAGGATCTCCACGAAGCGTTAACATAGGTTAACGTCCGTTACTGAACTTTTGATCAGTAAATTAATCCAAGGGCGCAGGTGCGAATTCCTTGCCACAAATACGTATCGTGAATATTAATCAAGTATATTTACCCGATATATTTAAAATCATTTTTCTCATAGCATAGTCACTATAGACGAATAAAAATATGGGTTTTTACGTAGACAGAATTACGACGTCTAACATCTCTCCATAGAAAACTATCCAGTTTGATTATTTGGTTATTCAGTGTAATAAATAACGGTGACGTCAACAGGTAGTTAAACCTTATTCACGAATAGGTTCATTTAAATTATTTCCAGAAAAATGTACGTGGACCCGTCAACCAACAACTTCCACAACCCAGGAACCATAGTGAAGCCGAGCGAAGCCTTCTGCAAGACTCTTCGTCTTATCTCGGAGAGGGGAGGTGACGAGCTGTACAACGGCAGCCTGGCTAAAGACTTCTTGGACGATCTGAAGAGGGTCGGCAGTATCATCAGTGCTGAGGATCTGAGGAACTATGAGTGAGTCTTTTAAAACTAGTCTAGTCTTTTAAAATAAACAAGTTCTATGTAGGAGTATGTAGCTGAGTAGACTAGAATGCTGAGCCAAATTGTGACAGTTCTGACGCATTTTGAATGTCTAAATCATCGATAGGATGCTGTGGAGAAGGTCGCAAGCAGCCTCTCCGCTAAAAATTAATGGAACCATGAGTAAGTGCTTTGATGTGGAAATGTCCTTAAAGAGCCAAACACTGAGAAACAGTTAAGGAATCTTTCTGCAAGACACTTATTTGTCTTATCTCGGAGAGGGGAGGTGACGAGCTGTACAACGGAAGCCTGGCTAAAGACTTCTTAGACGACCCGAAGAGGGTCGGCAGTATCATCAGTGCTGAGGATCTGAGGAACTATGAGTGAGTAGTATATTGACACATAGCTGGGCATTAACTCGTTAATCCGTTAATCGTTAATTAACGAAGTTAACATTTCGATTAACGGATTAACTTTTAAGTTAACTTTAAAAAATGTTAACGGATTCGTTAACTTCCGTTAAATTTCATCGGGTCCGTTAATCGTCAATCCAGCACCCCAAGCGGCTCGCTGCGCCGCGAAAACCACGTTCTTACTGCTACTGTAAAAGCCCGTAGTACGGCAAAACCTAGAATTTATCGGTAAAAGCAGATCCGTCGGTTATAAACAGTCTAAAGACCAATTGGCGACTTTGGATCACTTATTTAAGATCTTCTAAATCTTATTAGGTGTGTTAGATTGATCACTGGGAATAGAGTGCAATCATCAGGCATGACAGACAAATCGCGCAACCGACACATCGAGTTAGAGTCCGGCGCGGGCCTTAGATTACTCTACCAAGTTATCGTGTCCCACAGCATCGAGTTGTCATCTCAAATCTCAATCTGAAGAACCGACGCATCACGATCGCGACCGCATGAATGACCCAATAATTACCAATCCGAAGTAAAACCTAGGATTTAGCCAACCAACGGAAGTAAAAGCCCGAAGAGACCGTAATTATTACATTTCGGTTTTTTACCGATTGGCGTCACAGGTTTTAATGGTTTTTGGTGGATACTTAGTAAATACAAATACATAATACCTGCAGTGA
The DNA here is from genome assembly GCF_023078275.1 of Leguminivora glycinivorella. Classification (NCBI taxonomy): domain Eukaryota; kingdom Metazoa; phylum Arthropoda; class Insecta; order Lepidoptera; family Tortricidae; genus Leguminivora; species Leguminivora glycinivorella. The sequence continues at coordinate 7,449,539 of NC_062980.1, forward strand.
AGTCCTATTTTTATGACGTGTTAACGGATTATCGATTAACTTTAACTTCCGTTAAATCTACCGAAATGTATCGATTTAACGATTAACGAAGTTAACTTTTTAAGTAACGGATTAACGATTATCGAAGTTAACTATTTGATTAACGGTGCCCAGCTATGTATTGACATGATTTTTTTGTAGCTCCCATATCTACTAATAAACTGAATACGATGTTGACGGTGACGATTTTTAATAGGTACTCTTAGTTTAACCAAGAGTCTAACTAAAACATCGATGAGATGCTGTGATAATCGGTAGCATTATCTCTGCTAAAGATTTAAGGAACCATATTTCACAAGAGAGCTATTTTTTAATAAACTACCTGCTTACTTGTTTTGAACATTAGGTATTACGCGTAAATTAAATAAAATGTTGTTATATGACTCTGCTAAAGATTTAAGGAACCATATTTCACAAGAGTGCTATTTTTTTTAATAAACTACCTGCTTACTTGTTTTGAACATTAGGTATTACGCGTAAATGAAATAAAATGTTATTATATGATTTTCCTGTAAAAAAAACTTATAAATAAGTACCTAACTTAATAATAACTTTATAATGAACTACACAGCTAAAACCGCACAGTAAGGAAATCGATTAAAATACGGTTAGTTGTTGTTATTGAATAACTTGGCAGGTATTATCCTCATTTTATACCTCCTTAAAGAAGAACAATAATGTTGAAAACATTAAAAGTATTGTTCTGTATTGGGGCCAGCTGTGTGTTTACATGAATGGGACACACCTCAAGCCCAAACAATGATATCACGTTTATCATTTTGCACATAAATGCAAATTAATTTACTGTTTGGTACATAAATATTTTTTGCACCCATTAATTGTATCTCGGGAGCGTAGCGTCGGGCCAACTGTATGGCAAAGCCTGACGCCGCGTCGTCGGCGCGACGTCGACGCGACGTCGACGCGGCGTCTATTTCCATAAAGTTGGCCCGTCGCTACGCTCGTGGCTGAAGTTAGTGATTGTTATCACATATTAAACTGTGCACGTGCATGCAACATCAGTCATATTTATAATAATTCACATTAAATTCTTACTCTACTTATCAATAAAGCATAGAACAATAGGCAGTCACGATTCCAGATCCGTACTCTGCATCATATTTTACAGCGCAGTTTTGTTATCAATAAATAGCTATTCGGTTGCACTGGTGCCGTAGCCGAATGGCATTTCTGCGACGCAAAAGTCGCAAAACGAAATCGAAACGCCGCGAAAGGTAGTCTGGCTCTGTCGCGCCAATACGCACGAGCGATAGAGATAGATATCTACGAGCGTTTCGTTTCGTGAGCGTTTGTGCCATTCGGCTACGTACCCTGGTAGTGCTATAATCACTTATGTACAAGAAAAGGTCTTATTCGATCCGCCAGTGTAATACCTGCGGTAACATGACTCACATATTTCATCATTCCATAGTTTGTTCAAGTGTTCATTTATTTACAATTTTTCATACCATTTTCCAAGTGAATATTTCTTTTTTTTAAACACTTGTTTTTTATGCAGTAACTCAGTTCTATAAAGTATTGGAATGCTATCGCAATATACGATCCGAGCGAAGTAAAAATAATAATTCGCCTTGACTTATGCATAACACGAACTGTACGAGTAAATAACTTGGTTCACGCTAATTCCTGTTTATTGTTTTTTTATCTAAATTATTCATAAAAACTATCATCATAATCACACAAATCGTTCCTAGATAGCGGCAGCTATATTGGTGCTCCCACACTGGCGCACCATCGCGCCATCACGCTGTTCCTGTCCCACCATGTTTATATAACATTTATAACAGCGTGTGGTGCACCATAAGGGTATTTCCTATAAAATTATATACTGAAAAGCTAAACGAGCCAAATTGTCAAACGGTATTGCTTTAGTTATAATTTTGAGGGGTGTTAGACAGATGGAAACTCGGGAAGTCGGGATGCCTATAAGTACTTACTAGTAAAAATGTACATTTGTAAAAGTGACATAAATACTAAATAAAACAACATACCTACCATAGTGTAGGTAGGTAGCTATAATATTACCTACAGTAGTATTTGATAGATAGATAGATAGATAGATAAGTCATTTATTTGGCAGACTGCAAACACACACAATACAATACACAATTTAAAACACACAAATTAGGCGCAACATAAAAAAGAGACAGAACAGTAAAATACAATTGAGACAGTAAAAAAAAAAAACAACAATAACAAAAAAGAGAAAAGAAAAAGAAAATATAAACTGTGTGCGTTGCAGCAGGACAAAAGGGTCGCGGCTCAGTGATACGCTTCGCTCTTTCGACCGAAGCACTGATTTTCTGCCGGAACCCAGGTCACAATCACAATAGATAAATAATTACTTATATAATAACGATTTAACGATTTCTATAACATTAAAATGGAAACAAGTGTAAAGTGTATAGTGTGAATGTTATCTTATGTGCATATCGTGTGACGTTTTCTGGATAGTGTTAATGTTAAAATCGCAAGTATGTAAGCCTAGTTTGACTACTGTTCCCACCAGATTATATTCTGAAATCTGCAACCAAGTACCCGAATGGGATCCCATTTGTTTGCTTCTTGAGGAGAATATTTTTAAATCGAATCTTAAATGATTTTTTTGGATTTTAGGTCTCTTAAAGGCGGGGGGATATCATTCCAGCACTTGGTCGCAAGATATCGAAAACAACCTGTAAAGGCAATCGTCCTATGAGGATGTGATTCTAAGATGCAGCGTCGAGTAGATCTAGTGCCGTGTCGATGGTGAAAAGAAGATTGATTTATTTTAGAGTACAAATATTCAGGTGACTTGCAATTTATAACACTGAAGAGAAGACAAGCAAGGTGCAAATGTCTACGTGATGTCATGTTTAGAGTAGAATATTTGTTTAAGTATGGCGTGATATGGCTCCTTGGAGGAATTGTGTAGCAGTATCGATAACAAGCGTTCTGAACTCTTTGTATTAACCTACGAGTTTTCTGCTGCAGGCGGGGTCCGTACACCACATCGCCGTAGTTCAGCTTTGATAATATGAGCGATTCGCATAGTGTCAAACGAACTTTTTCGTTTAAAAAGTTTCTTATTTGATACAGTAACTTCAGTCTAAAAAAACATGATTTGACCAACTGTGCTACGTGCTTTTCAAACCTTAATTGACTGTCTATTATTATGCCCAAGTTTCTGGCCTCTTCTACTCGCTCAATTTGTGATCCATTAATGTTTAGTAGAGGGTTACCATTTAATATTCGCGAAATCTGGATTTTGCTACCTAAAATCATGAATTTTGTCTTCGTAGGGTTTAGCAATAGACTATTTTTTTCGGCCCAAACAGAAATATTTTTAAGGTCTTCATTAATTTTACTAATTGAGTCCGAAAATTCACTAGGATTGGCCGAGTAATACATTTGAACATCATCCGCGTACAAATGATATTGACAATGCTCAATAACTTTAACGATGTCAGCGCTATATATGATAAAAAGGAGAGGACCGAGAATGGAACCTTGTGGAACTCCGCGATATAGGGGCTTAGAATCAGACACCAATATACTGCCATCACTTTTTGATATCTTGACAGATTGCATACGCCCAGAGAGGTAGCTTTTAAACCACGAGAGTGACCCTACATCTACACCATAATAAATTAACTTAGATAAAAGCAAGTCGATATTTATGCAGTCAAATGCTCGAGAAAAATCTAACAACACCAAACATGTACCCTTGCCTGAATCTTGGCCATAAATAATATTGTCAACTACGTCAACAAGAGCAGATACAGTCCCCATACCCCTACGAAATCCGGACTGTAATTTAGGTAAGATTTTGTTGTCCTCTACATATTTGTATAGCTGCTCATAAACTGCTTTTTCGAGCAGTTTCGAAAGAAAAGGCAATATACTTATCGGCCGAAGATCTTTGAGCTCACTTGGATTGTCAACCTTTGGCAGAGGTGTAACCAGCGCATACTTCCACAGTGTTGGCACCTCACCTCACTAAAATTAGTTGACGCCAAGAAGACGTTTTCGGTACCTACCTATGTATATCCTGGCCTAGCACCATAATATTAAATTTACAATCTTTGCTTAGTTTAGGGCTGGGTTGATCTGTGTATGGTGTTCCGGTGTCCCCCAATGTTTATTTATTATTTACGTAGACATAGGTAGGCAAAGAAGCCATGAAGCATAACGCCGTGTCTTGCGTGGGCGACGGTCGCGCGCCCGTCGCGAGACCGTCGCCGTCGCTTCTCATACTTCCATATCGATAAGATTTGATTTCGTATGCGTCGCATCGCCGTCGCGCGACCATCGCGCGACCGTCGCCCACGCAAGCCACGGCGTAAGACGTTCTAGTGTGCGTAATAGAAAGTTATTCAAAACATCTCTAATTAACTTGCACCCTAGTTATAACGGTCTTTGCCGATAACGTATCGCATTTGCAACAATGTGTATTTAAACTGCTGTGGAAATGTACTGAAACCTTCAAATACAAGTACCTACACTTGAATAGCAACAACAGTTAGTTTATTATGAGAGTTGTTCAGCTAACTTTATTCATTTCCTCGTAAAACAGCAGGGCGTGTAACCAAGACTCTAATCCATCACGCTACGTACCCATCGTATCGTAAGTAGTTTCCTCTCATTATCGTATCTGGCCATTTTTAGGGTTCCGTACCAAAAAGGTACAAAGGATTTATGGCGCCGCTCTGTCCGTCTATCTGTCTGTCTGTCTGTCTGTCTGTCTGTCTGTCACATTATTAAATATCTCGAGAACTACTTATGCTATCGCTTTGAAATTTGGAATACTTATGAACATGATTTAACCTCTACACATTGAAAGTTTTTTTTTTTTTATTTATTAATATTAATTACAGAAAATGGCCAAAATGAAAGGGGGGCAAACTGAAAATTTCAAGTAACTAGGTCAAGTGGGGTATCGTTAGAAAGAGCTCAAACCGTACATATCAATACTATTTTTTATAATTTTTTGGTTGTGGAAAAAAAATGTTTTTTGAAGGAAAATGTAAAAAAAAAACCGTTCCCCTCCCCCCCTTATCTCCGAAGTTTACCAACATAAATTTATGAAATTTTCACCAAAAATGGCTATTATAATGAATATTACAGGAAAAATTAAATCGTACACGTATCTTGAAAACTTTTTTTTTTTTATTTAAAACCTTTCAGATTTACATTTTCAATTTCAACACCCTTGCGGGTGTTTATTGTACCTATATTTAAAAAAAAAATAACAATGAAATTACCTGCTTTCAAATAAAGGCAAAATGGTTAAAATCGGTTCGCGCAATAAACAATTATCCCATAAAAATCATCTTCCATACTCGCGCGAATTAGTTTACTCGATTTGCCGATGGATGTCGCTGTACGTTGAACGCTCATTTCCTACATCGCGTTTTTCCTGATATAATGAGGTCGGTTCAGGAGCGTCCATGCGACATGTCGTAAGTCGTAAACTATTGAAGTCGAATAGTCTTGATTTTATTTGGACGTTGTCTAACAATAAAATTGTATATTAAAATATTACTTGTTATGTAGGAAATTGAGTCTTGAGAGATTTAAGCTAGGAACATACTACGCGGACGTCCGTCGTAAATCGACCGCGACCGCGACCGATCAGTGTGCACGGAACAAAACATCCAGCGAGATTTCGATCGGACGTCCATGCGCTCAAGGCCACGTCCACGTCCGTCGATCGATAGTTTGCACGGTTAAGTGTATATTCATTGTCCAGATCCCCGTCCGCGGTCGATTTACGACATGCGCGGATCCAGGGGGGGGTCATGGGGGTCATGACCCCCCCCTGGAGCCTAAGTTGGCCATACAAATAGACCACGTGACCCCCTCCTGGGGCACCGGGCCGTATATAAAATACTGTATACCTGTGAACCTATTTATGCCATACGATTAAATAAATAAGCTTCAGTCAAGTCTGTAGAGTTCTATTAATAACATTTTGATGATTCATCAGATCTATTGAAAGTTTGTACGGAACCCTCGGTGAGCGAGTCCGACTCGCACTTGACCGGTTTTATTTTTTTTAGTTGTCGCCCCCACTTTTTTTGGATATGGAAATTTTTATGTGGTTTCCACTCAGAATTTCGAGCTCTTTCAATTCTAATAGGAGAAAAAAAGTGTCCCAAGGTTTTTTTTTTTCCATTCCGTTACCATGTTTTCATACATTTTTTATGGCGGTAACGGAATGGATGGTTTGAAAAATGTATGGACATGACATATTTTTCTCCTATCAGGATCTAAATACCTCGCGATTCTGAGTATGAATCGCGTAAAAAATACCTAATTATGTTACGAACAAAGTGGGGTGGACAACTTTAAAAAAAACCGGCCAAGTGCGAGTTCTACTCGCGTTATAAGGGTTCCGTACACTACAAGAAGGGCTTAAGCGCCTCCTTTTTAGTAGGAACTTAAGTAATGTTTGCGAATAATCGATATTTTGAACAAAACGAAACAGAAATGAGTTTATATGTAATATTCAAACGCTCTCAAACAATTTCAAGAGATTTGGTAACTCCTTGCAGCGGCAGTGAGTGAAATTCGTTAATTTCTAAATTTCTAATAGGTTTTCCTGTAATCTATAGATTGAAAACTATCTCGTGTATTATTTGAAAATTTTACGCATAGTAGTTTCGGAGGTAAGGGGGGGGGTAATTTTTTGGCTAATTTCTTAAATAACTTGAAAATTACCTTACTAAAAATTATTAAAAAAATATTTTTGAGTAACTTATAAAAACGTCTTTCATTTGCTATGTAAGACAATATAAGTAGTTCTAGAAACTTTGATTTTTAATTTTCACATTTACCACCCAAAAGTGGCCCCTATAATTAAATTTTCTTAATTTATATTACATGTCCGTCTTTGGGTCACAGATTTACATATGCGTGCCAAATTTCAAGTTAATCGGTTCAGTAGTTTCGGAGAGGATTGGCTGTAACGACGGACAGACAGACGCACGAGTGATCCTATAAGGGTTCCGTTTTTCCTTTTTGAGGTACAGAACCCTAAAAATTGCACATCTCTTTCGTAATTATTGGTGCGACAGAGCCAGTTGCGTAGTGTTCGCTACGGACCGTCAACGATTGTACTTTTGGCTGCACCGTTTGCACCGTTTATGTGTTTATATTTATATACGAACTAGCTTTTTCCCGCGGCTTCGCTCGCGTTAAATTCGAAAATTGAGGAATGGTCCATACAAACTTCTTAAGTGCGGGGTTAGAAAGAGACAAAAAGTAGCCTATGTCACTCTCCATCCCTTCTACTATCATCATATCTACAGACATGTAGATATGGTGATGAATGATGATTCGATAATCGATATCCAAAACAAAATGTTACGATATCAATTATATGTTTAGCTTCACAATCACTTGAAAAATTAAAAAATACACATAGGTACGTCTGAAGATTGCATGTTTCCGCTGACTACGAGTTTGCCTGATTAAGATTTCTGCAATCGCTAAGGTATTGTTTCGCAATCGCAACAATAATCATAACTTGCCGAGTTAGCAAAGGAAATATGTGATTACCCTTCTTAAAGTGGGTAGTTCATTTGCACACAAAACTCAAGTTAATTATTGGTACGAATATATTTTATAGCTTCTACATAGAGCAACGTAGTTGTTAGAGAAAACCTATAATTTGTTAAATATTTATGGACATTACTATGAGCAAATATGAGTTGTTGAATTGTTATATTGATAATTTCTGGGCTTTAAAGTATTTGTACAGTCAGCAAAGCTATTAACTTAGCACCCCTACATACATGTGTAAGTATTTGTTGTAGGATACAAGGATGCAGACCTATTGTTTTGCTGACGGTCCTTTAGCTGGATATTCCGTTTAGGGCCACGCACCACCCGCTTAACTCAAGGTTAGTGGGCTGTCTACTGTCAAATTCTATATAAAATGATGGGTTAACCTCGGGTTAACCCTACATTTTCAGTTTTGCAAGTGACCCTTAGGCCCACTTGCACCAATTACTTAACTTAGGGTTAAGGGCTGTCATCTGTCAAATTCCATACAAAATGGTGGGTTAACCCTCGGGTTAACTCACCATTTTCAGTGGCCCTTATAAAATTATTCTAGGTAAGAAATGTCAGTGTCAGATGACAGGTGGTCTGTGGATGACAGTTAGTTACCACCACCCAAACGGTGAAAAGTGCCGCTGCCGCTGATTGTAGTCAAATGTTTAACAATGTAATTTAACAAACAATACTCATAAGTTCATAACGTTACGTAATTCAGTATATCGCATTTAAAATATGTCTATCAATATTAATAATGTTTGAGTAAATGGTCATCTTTGACCTAAAAAGATAGCTGCATGCGTCAAAACAATATAATTTCAATGCTTATCACTATCACCTACATTCACCTATAATATTCCACCAAGTTCGCTATAATTAGAACTATAACAAAATATAAGCGTATCAATAATAAAACAACAACATCAACGCGTGATTGATACCAAAAGAGGTAAGTAAATACCTAATTACTGTAGGTAGATACATATACGTAATCGCCTAAATATTTACCCCTTTATTCACGATCTAAAGTTGACAAGCCGTAAACATGTACCTTTATCACGCCAATACATCGAAAAGGGGCAAACGATTATTAGCGGCTTATTAACAGTACCTAAACGGTTATGAATAAGAGGATAGGTCCTTAAGTAAGTAACAGCAGCGGCTGGTCCATACAAGCCGATTCCCACCGGCTTGCCTAAAATTGATTACTAGTGAACCTAAGTAGGTTTCCTTTTGCTCAGTGTTGCCTAGCAGAAATTTTCATCAGCCGCCACTGGTAAGTATATATAATGCTTGTGTTTGAACGCGGTTCCACATGCACTAGTAGGTGTTTTTGAGCGTCTCCATCTAGTTCTAGTGGAAAATGCCGAGGCTTCGTCGGCGCGTAGTTGCGCGAAGGTCGCTTGGGAAACGCGTGGATGCTTGGGAAAAAGTACGGGGTGGCTTTAAAATTTTATATGGCTAATCAATAGGTATTACCCAAACCACTCCCATTAGCGACCAATGCACAGCAAGAGTTTAACGTTTATTGCCAAACGTTAAATAGTTACTATAATGATTCACTGTGGCGAACTTTAAAGAGTCTATGGGTAACCTTTACTGGAGATAAATTAAACTTTAAATGTCCGATATTAACTCTGCATTTAATCCGACTTTACACAATCAGAAAGTTACAATTATTAATACACAAAAACTATGTGAGGGCCAGGCGGTGCCGCGGTACGACTACTAGTTTGTGTGCGCGCTGTATGCCTCGCGCTCAGTGACTGACTGACTGTTAGCTAAAGCTCCAAAGTAATAAGTTCATATTTGCTGACTCTAATGCATGCGTCACCGCCGTGCCCCTACATCATTCCCCCCCTTTTCTTTTATTCAAAAAGAAAAGAAAAGGTCCAAATTAATACAACATCATACAAAAAATAATCAAAGCTAATAATAGCCAAGTATTTGCTAACAATGTAACACAAACCTTACAGTGCTAAAGGTTCAAGGAACGCTTACCAAGCTAACGTTCATATGGTAAACAAGAGTTGCGAAATCATATCCGCTCTAGTTACATTACATTACACAAACACTGTTTCATTTATAATAACATACATCTAGTTCTGAGAACTTAAAACTTAATAACACAAGCTAAACATGTTTCTTCACATAATGACACTTATTGTTAATACACTTGTTGTGGGTTAGCAGGAACAGTATGAACTTTGATCGCTGTGGGTGGTATGTTCTCCACAGTTCTCTGTACCCACGATCTTGCACATTGCTTACATTTCGTGCTTACAATGTAACACATTGCCAAAAACAAAATTATTCCCAAAACGATGAGTCCAATTCCGACATAATTTAGTTTTGACTCCACTTGATTAGACAAATTTTCTACTTTTGCTATAGCAATAGCATTGTGTGAGTTACTATCGTCCTGCTTTCCTTGAGATAATCCCATTGTTAAACAATTGAAATATTATATAAACTGGCAAACTAATTTGATACTCTAACGTCTAATACGTTTCGAGATGAATTTGGATTTAATACATGTATTTAGAAAAACATCTGTTTAAATATGCTACAACAATCATGAATCAGTATATTTACTACTTATGACATATCACGTACCACCTTGATACGCATACTTAGCAATTAAACATCGTCACAGTACCTACGCGACCTGCCGTACATTAACTCTAAATTAAGTTGCGGAACTCTTTTATAGAGCCCGACTTGAAACTGAAAAACTTTAGCAATAAGTAATTATGTTTGAATGTAGCCATCCACCCGGTGGAGTGACTAACGTCCTACTTTAGGGAATTTCCATTCCCAGGGTCCAGTCTCCATCCAGGAGATACTAAGTTAAAAGACAAATGTAGTGGACCCGGGTTTCCTGCACTTAGGAAAACCTGAATTAAGAAATGATCACTTGCGGGAAACCCTCCGCGCAAGTAACTTTACTCCTCAGCTCTCGACATAGATATTCTTAAAGTCATTGTACTCCCATATATTGACTGTGGTACTACTTGTATGTGACAACTATTCATCAAGCAAAAATCTAACTGGCCTATTTATAACTCGCCCGCTCCGCGTGGTACGAGTCACAGGTGTCGGCGTTTGTTGCACTAAAGGCTGTTTAGGCTCATTTGTGCTCAAACCTGTATTACTATTATCTGTCTTTTCAGAGGAACTTTCTACTTCTGGCTGTTCATTTAACAAAAATGCTGGTTTTAACCTATCTATGGATATCTCTACTTGTCTGTTAGGTAACTGAATTTTATAAGTCTTAGGCCTTCTATTCAAAACTAAATATGGTCCGTCATAATTAGGAGTAAGCGGTTTACGTACCATATCATTCCTTACAAAAACATGAGAACATGACTCTAACTCTTTATGCACAAATAATTTTCTTGAATCGCTATTCGCTCGTGACGCGGGACGTAGACTGTCAACTACAGATCTAAGTCTTTCTACATATGAAAATGGGTCGTCGGAACTTTTTTGTGATTGAACGTAAAAATCACCCGGTAATCTCAATACATGACCGTATAGCATCTCAGCTGCACTTACCTCATTGTCTGACCTGCACGCTGCTCGGAGTCCTAGTAGAACCGTTGGAAGCTCGTCCGTCCAGGATGCGTTGTCTGCTAACCTGGCTGTTAGAGCACTTTTAGCTACCCGATGCCAACGTTCGACGATCCCGTTGCTCTGAGGGTGATAAGGCGTTGTACGTACCTTCTGAACGCCTAGAAATTTCATCAAACCCCTAAATAGATCGCTTTCAAATTGTCTACCTTGATCCGTTGTAATTAAACTTGGACAACCGAATCTACAAATCCAATTTTCATAAATAACTTTAGATACTGTTTCCGCTGTCATGTCAACAATTGGTATGGCTTCCGGCCATCTAGTGCGACGATCTATCTTAGTAACTATGTACCTAAAACCTTGAGCTGTCGTGGGTAAAGGTCCCACGATGTCCACATGAATATGCTTAAACCTTTCCGCGTCCTGAAATTTACCTAACTTCGATATCGTGTGCCTATTTACCTTTGCCCTTTGGCACTGTACGCACGCCCTTGCCCATGTGCCTACATCTTTATTCATGCCTGGCCAAAAATATCTTTGGGCTACTGTAGTGTATGTACGGGTTTGGACAGTTGAGTACTGGTCTCAAACATCCCGTAATACGCACACCACAGAGGTCCTATACCTGTCTCGGGCATACATGGCGCGCGGAACGTAGGCTAGTCTGTGGCCAGAGCCGAGGGATGCAGCTCGGAGGAGCGGCAATAAATAAGATAAACGTGTGCGCGGCCGTGTATGTTAGCGAGCCAGGATGTAAGGAACGCTCAATAGCATATAATACATTGGCGACGAGTAAAATCAACGTGAGTAATAATTTGATTCTATGATAACAAGTAGTTCGAACATATACGCTCAGGCGCCATAGTAAAATTTTGAAAGAAGATAAGATAAAGAAGAAAGTCGTGTAACGTCTGTAGATCGGTCTTAAAATATATTAATTAAATTCAAGTCGAGCTTGAAATGACTTGATGAACGTAATTTTGCAAGGAAAAATTTAAATTTTACTTTTGTGTAAACTTCATTCAAGCATTTTATTAACCTGTTATTCTTTTTTATATGTTGATATCAAATACAGGTCTACCAACTGCTGTATTGGATTTCTTCATATATAAGTGATGTTGTCGTTACGTTGGCAAATTTGATTGATTATCGTACGAAAACAGTATGGCCAACCGTAATTTGGCGCGAGAACAGACATGTTGCATCCGTGGAATCTATCGAAAAAGAAAATTAAGAGCGCTTTCAAAAAATCTGCTTGCTCGCATTTCGACGCCGGCGGCGCTGGCGTGCGCCTGTGTGCAGACGCACACTATAACCAGAAGCATAACGATTGTAGCCTGCGGTACAGACATAGCGTGCGATCCTCTTCGAACCAACCTTACGTGCGGCTAGAGCGAAAGGGATAGCATTCATGGTCGGTACCGCCACGCCGTCAGTAGCGTTGCGGACTAACCATTATTGATACTTGCGTAAAAACACCACCATATATATATTACATATTTGCATACATGATTTCGTGCATAAATACTTGACCTTTTAGTTTAATTATTAAACTTATCACAGTTTTTTTTATTAAAACGTGTGTAGCCTTGGAAGAAATAAATTAAAAAACTTTTATAATATAATAAATTGTGTATATAATATTGTCTTCTGTCACCGCGATAGTTACTCATGAAATAAATTTATGGAATCAGATTATATCGCGTATAATGAATATAATCCGTTTTCTTAGTTTTATTTCATTTTGTATATGATATGTTTTCTAGGTTCTTTTCGGTGAAGGAAAACATCGTGAGGAAACCGGACTTATTCCAATAAGGTCTAGTTTACCCTTTGGGTTGAAAGGTCAGATGGCAGTCGCTTTCGTAAAAACTAGTGCCTACGCCAAATCTTGGGATTAGTTGTCAAAGTGGATGTTGTTGATGAGAACTCATGACTACCTTCCGGCTTCATCATCAGATCCTGGGTACCATCACCTCTTGTCAAAGATCTTGTTGAGACGAACCAAACGAGCCCAAACACGGAGTGGTTTCAAGACCTGGTTGATGAATTCTCTTGACTACCTTCCAGCTTCATCATCAGATCCTGGGTACCATCTCTTGTCAAAGATCTTGTTGAGACGAACCAAACGAGCCCAAACACGAAATGGTTTCAAGACCTGGTTGATGAGAACTCATGACTACCTTCCGGCTTCATCATCAGATCCTGGGTACCATCTCTTGTCAAAGATCTTATTGAGGTGAATCAAACGAGCCCAAACACGAAATGGTTTCAAGACCTGGTTGATGAGAACTCATGACTACCATCTGACTTCATCATCAGATCCTGAGTACCATCTATTGTCAAAGATTTTGTTGAGACGAGTCAGTAACCTAAAATGATATTCAATAATAAATAATACTTACTAAAAATATTAGTCAAGTTAATTAGTTAGTTACCAAAGTCGTCAACCCAAGGATCAAAGTTTTCGGTCGCAGTATACATGCAACAGTACAGCCAAACACGCACACAAGTGCGGTTTTGGACACGGCGGGTGCCGCACACAATGACAAAATAACTTCGCGATCGTCGAGCCGCGTGCGGAGCGGACTAACATACGTCCTGCCTCTACAAGCTCTGCCGCGGTACTGACATCGCAAGCGCGCGTAACCGGTAATAAGGAGGCATTTTTAAAAAATCGTCAAAAATATTAAATTGCAATTAATAGAAAACTTTTGCATAAAATCTGTTTGAGTAAGCGTTGCAGATTATTTTTATATTAAAACTACTTCAAAAACACGTAAGTTTTCGAAGAAATTGACACTTATTCTGAGGTGATTTCTGAAACAAATTGGATTCATCATATCCTCATTTACTTCATTCTAAAGCCTTATAACAAAGAAGTAGTCTCAGAAGATTGTAGTACAGGATATACATAATACAAATTTACCACTTGAAGCATTCAAAACTATCCAAATTTTACAAATTAGACGGACTAAGTCAGCACTTTTCGCGGGTTTTCCTAAACATGCGCCAGAAAAAAAATCATAATTAATTAAGTGAGTTAGTTTTTAAAAATCCAGTCTCACAACATGTAAGTTAAGAAGATGTCCTAATCGAATCCTGAACTTAATAAGTCTTTTAGATGACGGAAAGTGTAGCATTTTGCCGACTAAAACTATCAATTTTACATTATTACGACGTTTTCGTTGAATGCCCTCTTAAACGAAAAGTCACTAACATATTTACTCTTAGCTTTTCAGCCTTTTCAGGGGAGAATAATTGTTATTACTACAAAATTTAAGCAAAAAACTTCGGTGGATTCAGCACGAATATAGAATTGACGGATTAACGCTCGGGTAAGTCGTTGAACTGAAAGGAAATCATGCAATGTTGGGATACGGACATTATCCTAAAACATGGGTTTCGTTCCGAGAAAATAATGACTGTGTCGGATAAGTCGTGACAATATTGTCTTTGCGGGGACTCTCCATTGATCACGCATTGGCATTGTTTGCGAAATGTAAAGTACATTGTCGGCTTATGTGGTATGGATTGTCTTTGCGGGGACTCTGCCGTGACCACTGAGCAACATCTTTGGATGGACCTAGACTTCGTCGGCCAAGTGGTGTTATGGATTGTCTTTGCGGGGACTCTGCCTTGACCACTGAGCAACATTTTTGGATGGATCTAGATTTCGTCGGCCGAGTGGTGTTATGGATTGTCTTTGCGGGGACTTTGCCTTGATCATCCGGCGACGTTAGTCATACAATAAAATACTGGTTAAGTCGTGACAAGATTGTCCTTGGGGGCTCTGCTATGTTTGCGCTCTGGTATTGTCAGAAACTTATGATTAGACCTCTTAAGTAATTTTACAACTGAAAACAAAATATGTTCATTAGTGCTTAATATTTGTTACTACAAATAGGTAGGCTCAGGAGAACTGAGAGTTAGAAAAGTACTAATTAGTGTAATTTGTTCTTTTAGGTAGTTACAATGGCACGTTCAGGGGCCATGGCACTGACATTGGACAAATTTGAATGTGGAGGAGAACCAACTTCCTTGGGAGCACGTTGGGAGCGTTGGAAGAGGGCACTTCTTATATATATTGATGCAGCAGGCATAGAAAAAAATGAAAAGAAGAGAGCTAGTCTTCTTCATTTTGGGGGACAGGAGTTACAAGAAATATTCTACAACATTCCAGATCCAGAAACTGAAGATGGCGTACCTAGAAAAGATGTGTTTCAAATTGCATTGTCAAAACTGGATTCCTACTTTTCACCTAAACAGAGTAAAGTGTATGAACGTCACTTATTTAGGCAAGTAAAACAAGAAATAAATGAAAAGTTTGAAAAATTTCTCGTAAGGTTACGTCAACAAGCTGATAAATGCCAATTTCATAATAAAGATGAGCACATTATCGACCAGATTATAGAAAAAGGGTCTTCAAGTGAATTGAGGAAAAAGATATTGCGTGCAGGAGATGATATGACATTAGAGAAAATTATCTATGAGGCAAATTCATTAGAAGCAGTTAACAGACAGTTAGAAGATTTTGCAGAAAAATCTACAAATAAGGAAGAAGTTAATAAAATAAGTACAAAGCAAAATAGTAATTATGTGAAAAAATTTAAAGAACCTTGTCAACGATGCGGAAGCCGCTCTCATCTGAAATGCCCGGCAATTGATAAAGAATGTTTTAAGTGTAAGCGCATTGGCCACTTCCAGCAAATGTGTCGGAAAAGAAAGCTTGCTGAGGATAGGAATTCCAGCAATAAGAAATTCAAGTGTAATAGAGAACCTCACCAAGGCGTTAACCAAATGACCTCACAAATAGAAGAAGTGCAGTATGTATTCAACATTGACAGCGATGACACTATTGATTGTGAAGTTGGAGGATTCAATATAAGCATGTTGATTGATTCGGGATCCAAATGGAACTTGATTGGCAAAGAAACTTGGACAGAAATGATACGAAATAATGTCGTGATATATGACCAAAATAAGGATTTACACAAGACATTTGTACCTTATGGAAGTACAACTGCGCTATCCCTACAAGGCACTTTAAAAGCAAATATAAAAGTTGGAAGTCAAACTCAAGATGCCACTTTTTATGTCATTACTGAGGGCACAAGAAACCTATTAGGTAGAGATACAGCAAAGCAGTTGGGTGTCCTCAAATTAGGTTTAGACATCAACCAGATACAAGAAGAAACATTTCCCAAAATAAAAAATGTATTGATACATATACCCATAGATGAGACTATCCAACCAGTATCACAGCCACTCAGAAGAATTCCAATACCATTAGAAAAGAAAGTGGAAGAGAAGTTACAGGATTTAATTAAAAGGGATATTATAGAAGAAGTATCGGGCTCATCAAAATGGGTATCTCCAATTGTGCCAATTTTAAAGGAAAATGGAGAACTTCGCTTATGTGTAGACATGAGGAGGGCAAATGCAGCCATAATGAGAGAAAATCATCCCTTGCCTACCATGGATAAGTTACTACCACAAGTGCGTGATGCCAAGTACTTCAGCAAGTTAGACATCAGAGATGCTTTTCACCAATTAGAGCTTCACCCAGATTCCAGACATATAACAACATTCATCACCAGTCTAGGCATGTACAGGTACAAACGCTTAATGTTTGGAATTACATGTGCCCCAGAGATTTTTCAAAAAACCATAGAGAAACTATTACTTGGTTGTGAAGGGGTTATAAATTTTATGGACGACATACTAGTTTATGGAAGAGACAAAGAAGAGCATGACACAAGGCTTCAACAAGTTACAAACGTCTTAAAGGAAAACAATGTAGTACTGAAAGAAGAAAAATGCATAATTGGAGTCACTAAAGTTCACTTTCTTGGACATGAATTGTCAGCAGAGGGGGTAAGACCGTTGCAAAAGTATTTATCGGCAATTCAACAATTTAGATCACCCAAAACCGTTGGTGAATTACAAAGCTTCATGGGTTTGGTGAACTATGTAGGCAGGTGGATACCAAACCTTTCAACGTTGACGGAGCCTATGAAATTACTTCTACGGAACAGGCCTGGAAAAAATACAGTTTTGCAAAATGATTGGGGATGTAAACAACAGTCTGCCTTTCAAGCACTGAAAGAAGCAATCAGCAACATACCTACATTAGGCTACTATGATGTCAGTAAGAAGACTGTTGTGATTGCCGATGCGAGTCCTGTAGGTCTTGGGGCAGTTCTGGTCCAAATACATGATAATGAACCCCGAATCATTGCCTTTGGCAGTAGAACACTGACTGACTGTGAAAGAAGGTACTGCCAGACTGAGAAGGAGGCACTTGCATTGGTATGGGCGATAGAACATTTCCATATATTTTTATATGGTAAACAGTTCGACTTGATAACAGACCACAAACCATTAGAAGTTATTTTTGGACCTAAGTCAAAACCCTGTGCAAGAATAGAAAGATGGATCCTGCGACTTCAATCTTACAAATTTAAAGTTATATACCGACCAGGAAAAAACAATATTGCTGATCCATTGTCTAGACTGAATGACAACAATCTATCTAGCGGCGAGCCCATAGAACACCACATACAGCAGATAGTGGAGTACATAAGGCCAAGGGCTATTTCGTTAAATGAAGTGGCATACTACTCTGAAAAAGACCCAGAAATACAAAAAGTCAAGGCTGGACTGTACCACAATAACTGGGATGAGGAGGTAAAAATATATAAACTGTTTCAGACTGAGCTATGCTTTTATGAAGAGATTCTCCTGAGAGGAACACGAATAGTTATTCCAAAAGATCTTCGGAAGATAATCCTCACAGCTGCTCATGAAGGTCATCCAGGAATAGTCGCCATGAAGGCCCGGTTGAGAGCGAAAGTTTGGTGGCCTAAGTACGATAGAGAAGCCGAGAAGCTAGTTAAATCTTGTGCAGGATGCACATTAGTATCGGCTCCCAATCCGCCTAATCCGCTAAAGCGACGCGAATTGCCTGATGAAGCATGGAAAGACGTGGCCATAGATTTGCTTGGCCCATTACCCAGCGGAGATCATATCTTTGTGATAATTGATTATTTTAGCAGGTATAAAGAAGTTAAAATCTGCCGAAAAATAGACAGTACGGAAATGACAAAACACCTATTAGAAATTTTCAGTCGCTTGGGTGACCCGGCGACCATCACGGCGGACAATGGGCGTCAATTTATATCGGATCATTTCAAATCTTTCTGCAAAGAAAGAGGGATTACATTACACTCAACGATCCCGTACTGGCCGCAAATGAACGGAGAAGTCGAGAGACAGAATAAAGACATTTTGAAGAGGTTAAGGATAAGCCAAGTAGAAAAAAAAGATTGGAAATTGGCCTTAATCGAATACATAGGAATGTATAACAGTACACCACATTCAGTGACAGGAAAAACACCCGCAGAACTATTCTTTAGACGACAATTTAGAGATAAAATCCCTATGGTAAGCGACCTGAGTCGAAAAGGAGATTTCAATTTAGAAAATAAAGATGTAGATATGGAGGTTAGGGACAAGGACAAGGAATTAAAAGAGAAAGGAAAGGAGTACACCGATGAAAAAAGAAAAGCAAAAGAATGTACATTGGTAGAAGGCGATAAAGTCGTTATGAAGAATATAACTAAGGAGAACAAGTTAAGCACACCTTTCGGAGCTACAACACTTACGGTGGAAAAAGTGAATGGAGGAGATGTGGAAGTCGTAAACGACGAAACAGGTCAGAGGTATAGAAGGAACGTTGTACATCTCAAGAGAGTAGACGGGGAGTGGCAGATTAACCTAGTTGTAGACTATTAAGTTGCTGGGTTTACGTTGTTAGTTATGTTGTAACTGAAGTTGAAGATTTTAATTAAGTCTTAATGGTACAGTTGTTCTTATTTTTATAATCTTGAAAGAGGTTTCTAAATCTATAAGGAAGGAGGGATGTAGTGTATGTACGGGTTTGGATAGTTGAGTACTGGTCTCAAACATCCCGTAATACGCACACCACAGAGGTCCTATACCTGTCTCGGGCATACATGGCGCGCGGAACGTAGGCTAGTCTGTGGCCAGAGCCGAGGGATGCAGCTCGGAGGAGCGGCAATAAATAAGATAAACGTGTGCGCGGCCGTGTATGTTAGCGAGCCAGGATGTAAGGAACGCTCAATAGCATATAATACAGCTACCATCTTACGCGTGGTCCTAATCCCAGGATGACTAACATTATGTACTGACTCGAACGCTATCTTCCTGAATTGTTCTGGTAAATACGGTCGAGCCACGTCACCTGATATTTCACAATATAACCTAACGTTTGAATTTGGCATGCCTAACAATTTATACTTTGTTCTATCTGTTGTAAACAGGTCCGCGAACTGCTTATCTGCTTCCTGTGCTTGCGCAATTTCTTCGAAATCGCTTGCTACAGGGCACGCTATTGTTTCTACACGTGATAGCGCGTCAGCAACTATATTCTGAGAGCCGCTAATGTGTTCTATTTCGCTCGTAAATTCGCTTATAAACATTAGCTGTCTCGCTCGCCTAGGTGTTTCTTTCGCTGAGCCTACTTTTATTAACGCTACCGTGAGGGGCTTATGGTCCGTATACACTATAAATCTCCGGCCTTCTACCATGTTTCTAAAATGTGCTATAGCCATGTATATTGCAGTCAATTCCCTATCATATGTACTGTACTTCTTCTGCGCCTCTGAAAATGCTTTTGAGAAATACCCAAGGGGTCTCCAAACGTTATTCGTGCGTTGCTGTAGCACGCCACCTGCACAAGTTCCAGACGCGTCGGTCATAAGAGCTAGTGGAACGTCCGGTACCGGAAATGACAATGTAACGGCGCTTTTAAGGCTTTCCTTACACTGCTCGAACGCGGTCTCTGCCTCGGCGTCCCACTCAATTTTCGTCTGATCTTTTTTCTTCGAGTTGTGCAAAAACTTATTTAAATGATTCTGTATCTCCGCGGCTTTACCTAGATGTGCTCTATAAAAGTTAACCATTCCTAAGAAACGCCTAAGTTGCTCAACGGTCTCGGGTCTCGGATAGTTAATAATAGCCTTTACTTTGTCGTCGCGTGGTCGTAATCCGTTTTCTGAAACTGTATAACCTAAAAAATCTACCTGCGATAATCCAAACTGACATTTACTCAAATTAATCGTTAAACCGACTTTTTCGAAACGCTCAAAAATGTTTGCAAGATGTTCCCTATGCACACTATCGTTCTCTGAAGCTACTATTATATCATCTATGTAACAAAATAATGAAGACTTTGCGCCTAGGTTATCAGTGATCGCCTCGATGTCCTGTAATTCAGCGTTCATGAAACGCTGAAACGTTTGTGCTGCGTTACGTAATCCAAAACATAACCTTGCATGGGAACTCAAATAATCCGAAAGGCGTAATTATTGCCGTTTTCTCGATGTCCTCAGGTGCGACTTCTATGGCATGATATGCTCGATTGATATCTAAAGTGGAAAATAGTGACTTACCCGATAATCCGTACGTGAAGTCTTGTAACCTGGGAATCGGGTACCTGTCCGGCTTCGTGACAGCGTTCAGCCTCCTATAGTCTCCGCACGGTCTGATCTGCCCGTCCTTCTTCGGAACTATGTGTAGAGGGCTGGCCCAAGGACTCTTACTCGGCCTGCAAATACCTAAAGCTTGCATGTTACGAAATTCCTGCTTTGCCTGCTCATATCTATCTCGCGGTAACGGCCTAGCTCGCGCATATACCGGAGGACCTGATGTCTCTATGTAGTGCTTTGCACTGTGTTTAGCAGGTTCTTTAAACGATACGGGGTTTGCTACGTCCATGTAACGCATCAAGATGTCACGGTGTGGGTTATCATCCCGAATACATTTTATGGACACATGTTCACAATGCTCAATAGACCCTACGCATCTAAAGTTTGTCACTTTATCAACTAATATTCTACTGTCCAAATCTACCATTAACTTATGAGTCCTTAAGAAATCTGCACCGATGATGGCTCGAGTCACGTCACACAATATAAATGTCCACCGAAACGCTCTCCGCAGTCCTAAATTGAGCTCTAGTGACACTGTACCGAAAGTTTTAATTTCCGTGTTATTAGCTGCGTACAATTTTAAACCACACTCGCGACGCACTGTGGCACTGAATCTACTAGCTGGTACGATGGATACGTCTGCTCCGGTGTCTACTAAAAAATTAATACCACTATTGAAGTCTAAAACACACAGGCGGTGGCTTTCCGATCTCGGCTCCACGCACCCCCCAGCCGCTCCAGGGTGCACCGCGTCTAGTTTCCCTGCGGTGGCTGCCAGTTGAACGCGGTCGGCGGCTCCGCGCCTGCCGACTGCTGCTGCCAGGTATATGCTGTCGGCGGCGCTACGCCTGCCGACGGCTGCTGCCTGCCCCAGGCACACGGCTGGGTACAGCTCCGTGCATTTTCCCGGAACTTGAAGTGGTATCTACACAACCAATTCGGATTCCTGTCCGTGCCGCGCGACCTTGAACGCGACCGGTTCCTGTTCCGACGGAAATCTCTCGTCGGAGGCCTTGACCTGAGTTCGTTCACTTCAGTCCTAAGTTGCCTTATTTCCAAAGCCATATCTCGGAACCCACTTATCAGGTCAGCATTTATCGCCGTGGTCAACTGGCTCTCCGGGGTTGCTACAGCTGCTATCACCCCCGAGCCCATGGACTCCTGCACCTTGTCGGCCATCGCTGCCAGCTCCTCCAACTTTGCGCTCTCTGGTACCATTGCGAGGAGCGCCCTCGATGCTGTCGGGAGTCTCTGCAACCATAACCTCCGGACAGTCTCTTCTGCGACGTTAGCGTCTCTGGCCGCTTCAGCCATTCTTCTGTAAAGCTGCGACGGCTTCTGTTCCCCTAAGTCCATTTCTTTCACTAGCTTGTTAAACTGCCGGTCGGCGCTTTCCTGAAACGCCTTGATGAGCCTAGCTTTCAGGGTGTCGTAATTCCTTTCCGTATTATCTAATATGTCTCCTATCGTGGTCAGCTCTTCTCGGCCTAATTTGCCCACTACCAGGTCGAACTTTGCCTCTTAGGACATCTTCTGGGGACCCACGATCGCCTCGAACTGGTTGAACCATTGCTTAGGCATATCTTTCCAGAAAGGATATATCCTAGCTGACACTGTAATCGCGGCTAGTTCACTCTCCATGGTCGCTGTTTTCTGTTCAGTTGTCCCTGTAGGCTGCTGTTCCAACCTCTCGGCGCTGGATGCTGGACGCTCTAGCGGTACCTGTACTTGCACGGTCACTGGCACTGGCACGCCCGCTAGAACTGGCACGCCCACTGGTCTGGATCCTCGATCGCACATTTACGCACTTGTCACTGCACGGAATGTCACTTTCATTCACAAAAGTCCTCACAACTTCGCAGCCCGCCTGGCTCCTCTGACTTAAATGATGTTCACCACACCGGTTTAAAGATCACGTCGGGGTCACCACTTTAACGTTTATTGCCAAACGTTAAATAGTTACTATAATGATTCACTGTGGCGAACTTTAAAGAGTCTATGGGTAACCTTTACTGGAGATAAATTAAACTTTAAATGTCCGATATTAACTCTGCATTTAATCCGACTTTACACAATCAGAAAGTTACAATTATTAATACACAAAAACTATGTGAGGGCCAGGCGGTGCCGCGGTACGACTACTAGTTTGTGTGCGCGCTGTATGCCTCGCGCTCAGTGACTGACTGACTGTTAGCTAAAGCTCCAAAGTAATAAGTTCATATTTGCTGACTCTAATGCATGCGTCACCGCCGTGCCCCTACAAGAGTATAAATAATTTCCTATTCCGATTACATGTTAATATATGTCGGGGTATTGGGAGGCCGAACAGGCGTATCCGAAGGCGTGTTCGACATATTCATGTCGCGTGGGCGTGCACGTGCAGGTTTTCACGAAATAACACTCAAACGATACTGTTAAATCACTGTGTTTACTATCAAAATTAATTTACGACAAAAACATTCGATGATCACAAAAATAAATCACGATTACAAATCATAAGCAAGAGCTAATGGGTTTGTAAGCGACCATCTCGTGCGGGGCGCAGTCAATGAATGACGTCCCGCGCAGCCATGACACTTACAACTCCATTCGGGATTACCCGCTCTTAAAGTAAATCAAATGTCATAAACAAATCGCAACTACCCGACAATTAAACAATTTGAAAAACAATCGAATCAAATAAACCGCGCGCCGTTATATATATATATATATATATATATATACTCCATGCAGTTCTCTCAGGTCAGATCTTTCTTATTTTCAGGGCAAAAATAACAGAGACCATCGACGTCCGATTAGAAAACGGGGACAGACTCCACGTGCCCCCACCGCCCAGCAGTGGGCTCATCCTGGCCAACATCCTGAACGTGCTGTCAGGGTACAGCTTCGGGCCGCACAGCATCAACACCACCGAGGACAAGATACTTACATACCATAGGATTATAGAGGCGTTCAAGTTCGCCTACGCTACAAGGACTAGGTTAGGGGATGCTGCGTTTTTGCAGTTAGATGAGGTATGTAGTCGCAGCTACAATACGAATATCTAACGAAAAATAATTAGGTTTTCTTAGAACAAATTAAATTATTCTCATTTGAAAATATTTTAATTTGTATTTTTTTAAGTAGTAACACTACTATTATACTATAAACATTAAATAAATGTCATATACAAAGAAAAAGTGACCAAGGCCTCCAAGTGTTCCGAGCTGGAATCGAACCAGCGTACTCCGTTAACCGGACGGATGCCTGTAAAACCACTCGGCCATCGGATCACGAAAGCAAGGGTCGAAATTTCCAAGTATATGACACAATTACCGAAGGCTTGGCGCCCCCCCGCCATCTCTGAGGTAGAACCGAAACTAGTTCGACCTCCTAACTGAATCAACACATGTGATTACGAGCTAGCGAAGAGAGATGGCGCTGCCGTGCAAATCTTAGAACAAATTAAATTATTCTCATTTGAAAATATTTTAATTTGTATTTTTTTTTAAGTAGTAACACTACTATTATACTATAAACATTAAATAAATGTCATATACAAAGAAAAAGTGACCAAGGCCTCCAAGTGTTCCGAGCTGGAATCGAACCAGCGTACTCCGTTAACCGGACGGATGCCTGTAAAACCACTCGGCCATCGGATCACGAAAGCAAGGGTCGAAATTTCCAAGTATATGACACAATTACCGAAGGCTTGGCGCCCCCCGCCATCTCTGAGGTAGAACCGAAACTAGTTCGACCTCCTAACTGAATCAACACATGTGATTACGAGCTAGCGAAGAGAGATGGCGCTGCCGTGCAAATCTTAGAACAAATTAAATTATTCTCATTTGAAAATATTTTAATTTGTATTTTTTTAAGTAGTAACACTACTATTATACTATAAACATTAAATAAATGTCATATACAAAGAAAAAGTGACCAAGGCCTCCAAGTGTTCCGAGCTGGAATCGAACCAGCGTACTCCGTTAACCGGACGGATGCCTGTAAAACCACTCGGCCATCGGATCACGAAAGCAAGGGTCGAAATTTCCAAGTATATGACACAATTACCGAAGGCTTGGCGCCCCCCCGCCATCTCTGAGGTAGAACCGAAACTAGTTCGACCTCCTAACTGAATCAACACATGTGATTACGAGCTAGCGAAGAGAGATGGCGCTGTTCGATTCCAGCTCGGAACACTTGGAGGCCTTGGTCACTTTTTCTTTGTATATGACATTTATTTAATGTTAATAATTAGGTTGTCATTAAGTAAACATTAATAGAAAATGACGAGCTTTTAAACAGCGGTTTCTCGACAACCGAAGCTGAATCTATGGAAAATAGGAGTAGTATTCTCATAGGTACAGATGTAATGCGAAAAGAGTTGCCTTCGTATTGTTACGGAAACGTACGAACGTGTCATGCTAGTTCAGTCAGTATCAGTACAAGACTTGTACTTGACATTGACTGAACTAGCATGACAGATACGAACGTTTCCGAAGGAAACCCTTTTCGCACTACATCTGTACCTGTTTATAACAAAAAAATGGAAACATGTTATTTTCGCCTGTTAATATTAAATAGATCAAACTCATAGTCATAAGTATTCTCAAAATACCATCGTAGGTAGTTAGGTTCTCTTAATTTTCAGTCATTTTTATAGACGTATTTTATTTCAGTTAATAAAAAACGTGACGCAGCCCGAATACGGGATGGAGATCCGCAGCAGAATCAACGACTCAATGACGAGCAACGATTCCTCAATATACGGTGCCGAGGTGTACCAGCAACCTGATGCTGGCACAGCGCATATCTCTATTATAGCTAGCAATGGAGATGCTGTGTCTGTCACCAGCTCTATCAACTACTAGTAAGTAATGTTATGTATCTATTCAAATCGCCAGACACCGTAGTCCTTTCTTATGTTGGGTTACACCAGACCGGTTGACTACGTCGGAAACAGATGCCTCAACCTCACTGTCCAAGGCCCTAGGTCACGCGGCCGCAGTAGGCCTAACGGCTCAGCCACGACATTGGTCTAAGCGCGGCAGCGGTGAACGGCGGCCATACATTGGAGCGAGACACAGCGATGGGACTTTTCATTCGCACGTATGGCTGCCGCTCACCGCTGTCGCGCTTAGACCAATGTCGTGGCCGAGCCGTAAGCTGCTGGACGTCGTGACAGCGAACTTGGAAGAGAACAATCTCGCACATTAGGATGCCAAAGACCGGGCAAAGTGGAGAAGACTGAGCAGGAAAGCTGACCCTGGCGCTAGGCCGGGAAAACGCTAGGTTGAAGAAGAAGATTGAATGAACAGTCAAACTTAATCCATAACTTATATTTTTTTGCAGTTACGGTTCCGGCTTCGCGACTCTAAACACGGGCATCGTAATGAACAACGTGATGGATGATTTCTCCTCCCCCGGCATCACTAACTACTTCGGTCTAGAGCCGTCTCCGGCCAACTTCATCGCGCCAGGGAAAAGGCCATTGTCTTCAATGAGTCCTAGCATTATTTCTGACGCCGTAGGAAATGCCAAGATGGTGCTCGGAGCTTCTGGAGGCACTAAGATTACCACGGCCGTTGCTTTGGTGAGCTTAAAACTCTTATATTCTCTTATGCCCATGCATCACCAAAGACTCGACAACGAAAGCTTACGCACGTACAAATATGGTCGGTCAGGCACACGCATATGTCGTATATCAATAAATAAATAAATATTGGGGGACACCTTACACAGATCAACCTAGACTCAAACATAAGCAAATTAAGCTTGTACTAAATATGAGTGCTAGCTAGGCGACGACATACTTACTTAAATATAGATAAATACATACTTAATATACATAGAAAACATCCATGACTTAGGATCAAATATAGGTATGTGTTCATAACACAAATAAATGCCCTTACCAGGCATGCAGGGTCATTACGCACTAAGCCAGACCGGTCGTTAATAGGTATTTGTATGTGTTATTTGTATTATATTTAGTTTTTTGAGAACTTTTTTTTTGGTCAATATATATTTACACTTGGTTTTATAATGTACAACTACAACATAGTTATTTTTTACTCTCCAGGTGGCCATTCGAAAGCTATGGTTCCAGCAAACAATAAAAGAGGCGGTGGACGAAGCGCGGATACATCACCAGTTGTTGCCCATGCAAGTAGAATACGAGTTTGGAATTACTGAGGTAAGTTTTTCTGTTACATTTCTTAAAAATAAATATAAAGTCACGAAATGTCGTTTTATATTTCGTTTCGAACATTCCTGATAGGTATCTATTCACTTTTCGTGGTGAGGAAACCGAACTAATCCCAACTATGCTTGCATGGCTCATCCTTAATCAGGAAGGTCAGATGGCAGTGGCTTTCGTAAAAACTTCTGCCTACGAAAATTCTCAGGATTCCAAGACGGACCCCGGGCTTCCGAAACAAAATTTTGGAATAACTAAAGGAAAAAGAATATATCGTTTCCCTGTTCCAGCACCAACTCTTTTATTATCTTTTTTAATTGCTTCATCAGCCTGTAATTTTGTTTCAGGGAATCGTGAACGGCCTGAAAGCGAAAGGCCACGTGATGACGCGCTACCGCGGCCGCGGCTCGATCGTGTGCGCCCTCTACAGAAACAAGACAGCAATATACGCCAACGCAGACTTTAGGAAAGGGGGCGATGTTTCTGGCGACTAGACTTTTCATTCCAATAACGTACATAACTGAATCTCGTGGATCGACAGGCTAGTTTACATACATGCAATGTTTAAAATGAAGCAGACGTAAATCAGACAAATTCGTCATCGCACAATGTAGGCACAGATTAGGTACATGGTTACGGGAAGAAATGCTTGTCAATTAGGGCTAGTTCAGACACAGCGGAAACCGCGCGGATCTTATTTCAATACTATAGTACTGGAACGTTCACAATACAACCGCGCGGTGTAGTGTAGTGTGAACGGTCTAGTAGGTACTATTAGTACTTAGGTTTGCATCCGCGCGGTTTCCGCTGTGTCTGACTAGCACTTAATCTCAAAAACTAATAGTAGCGAATAACTAACAAGCTGATATCATTCGGTGAATGGTAGGTAATTTATGGACTCCTTTAGTTCAAGTCAAAGTCGCTTTACGAAATATCTGTCTAAATACGTCTATTGTTAATTCATTTGAACTATTTTAAGACCCGGCTACTTGTTTCACTGACTTAACCACTACTATGTGGCTCCGGTTTTGGTCCATATGTTTCTAAATATTAAATCATCAGTTAATTCAACACCTCACTGTATCAATAAGAGTTGTTAAGTGCGCGAAATAAGTAGTTTTTTACATGATTCCTTATAGTATTATACTAGATAAGTAGCTTCCATGCTCTGTGATTACATGCGATGATGCGAAAACTTTTATGATGAGAGCACTCAATGTCGCATTTATTAGTGTTTAAGTTTGAAGTGGTACTATAAATAAGAAAAAAATGTTTATCTAATACCTACAAAGTTTATATCCGTGAACTTAGGTGTGTCTAGATATAACGAATGTAGGCACTTTCGCCATAGTTCACGTAAATCACGCTAAGTTTGCCTTTGACTTATAAAGTTAATAAAGACGGACCTTAACGGCATCAATAATAGGGCCAGCAGACCGGTGTCACACACGAAAACATGATGACCCCTCGTGCAACTCATCAACTAATCCTGTTGTGGCACCTATTCCACTAAATCAAACCAACGAGGATGTTTGGTTGGATTTCTGTGAACTTCAACATTGTCCCATCAGGTATCATGACTAAAACCGATGTCCCCCCAACTATGACAGAGCTCGAAATGTACAAGTTGAAACTTACTTTATTTCTTCGGCAGTACCGGCATGATATCTTATAAAATAAGCATTGTGTGAATTGAGCCGTTGAGTGTACTTATATGAGGTATTGGAGCGAGATTATCAAAAACATAGAAAAAGTAATCGAAACAAAAGTAGGATATCGCGGGTGACATAATATGATACCGATATTATGTCAAAATTTTAATATATACGTGGCAAGTTCCTTTACCACGATTATTTCTCGCTGACATATTCGATAGCAAAAGCAGACCATCAGTACATCTCGCTTGCACCAATGTCAGCACAAGAGAGATACGATGTGAGTTGGTTTACGCATTCGCTACCGAATATTATGTTGGTGTTCAAACTTATGGTCCAGGTATACACCGTGTATATTATGAGTAAGCTAGAAGACGGATGTTCAAAATAAGATGAATGTTACATGATGATTTTCATATTTTAATATCTCATATTTATTTACATATAATTATCATTACTGGCTCAAATGTATATATCTCTAACATGATGTTTAAAGCGTGGTAGTACAACACAAAAAATTAAATCAAAGCGCTAGAAACTTGTATGAGTTTTACATGGTTTCCTCAATTACCTGTATACACGTATTGATTTAGGCAACACTATCACTTTTAACGTCGTTGTACGTATTACCTAAGTATTACGCTACCCTGTAATAGTTTAACTACCTGCTGTTGATTGAAGTGAATTTGTATCAAATTTGCACAAAAGAAGTTTGTATGAATCGTATGCGCCTTATTTCTTTCAGCGTCAAGTTTGTCACCATGACTAATTGTGATATTATTGCATGAAAAAGATGTGAGTTAAAAAAATTGGTATTACTTACCTCTCAGGACGATGTTTCTGGAATTTCCTGATGAGTTTTAATCATTGATTCTTTATAGATAGGTAGGTAATACACCTACACTTGTAATTCGATGCTAATTACAATAATATCTAAACTATGAATGAAATTAAATGATGTGAAATGTTAAAAGCATTAATAAATCCTCTTTTTAAGTTAAGGTTTTTTTATTTCCTGTTTTAACTCTGACCTTGCCAACTGTCGCATGCTGCTACAGCCAATATCAACCTTCTTACAAGTTTCGTGATGATACGCCGTAATTGATAAGCGTGGCGTTCAACGGGTTAAAAATCCTATATGCTATATATATACAAATATAAGACCTAAGTAGACTCAATGAAAACAAATAAGCGAGGAATATTAGGTAGTTCAATTTCTACATAATATTACCTGCCTATGTCGTTTTTATACACCGTGTTTCACTTAACACTAAAAACCTGAAAACAGTTTGTTCAGAATCGAGAGTAGAATCGATTGAGCTATATCTTGATGGGGGTAATATTTTTATTTAAATTAGTATTATTAGTTATTTTTTACGTGCCCATTCTATTGTACTCGTAATACAACATTGTGTATATCGCATTGCTAGAGGTTGTTTACCTTTTTTCTGTATTTAGGGGTATTAATACTGGCCGGTTACTTGGACGATTATTTTTTCCGCTACTAGTTTGACGTTGTTTGTCAGTTTAATCTTAATGTTTATCATAAGTCATAACAAATTGAACTCGTACCTAATTACAACCTTGTCATTTTGAATGTTGAGTTTATTTGCTTACTGCGATTACCTGTCCAATTTGAAGTTTACTGTGACAAAGCTTTAAAGTGTTTTACAGTGACATCTAAGCTGTCTATTGGTAAACCTTATGTCGTTGCAGTAACGTACACAAATAAATAGTCTTATGGTTTATGATGGTAGTTAGCAATTATTTTATTGAGTGTAGAGCTAAAAGTCAAGTAGAGCTGTATAGAAAATTAAAAATTCAATTAAAAAAAAAGTAACGATCAGATGAAAAGATGAATACTCTAGATGAGTTTAAAAAAATAAAAATCAGTTGGGGTGTCTGAGGTTTTGAGTGATACCGGAAACACCGTGTATATGAATATCCGTAGTAGAATTAGTTATTGTTGAATTGAACACTTGCGTTCAATCTACACGCGATCCAGTAATAGGTATTAATAAGTTATGTTTTAATTATTTTGGTTACCTCTAACTACTTCTGCAACGGATTGCAAATCTTTGCTAATTCTTGCCGGTAATTTGATTACAACGCCATCTAACGACGGATAGCAGCTAAATGTTATATTTTTTGTAGAAGCAAGTAGAAGTTATACAAAAGCAACAAACAAACGATGTGTTTAAAAGTCTAGTATGTAATTTTGTACAGCGTCTGCCATCGTATTGTCTACATCTTTACTGCTAGTATTAATGCAACGTTTTACCGTCAAGAGTGCAATAGTCGCTTTAGTTGATAATAGTGGAATTTCGTCTGTCGCGACATCTAGTGTCGAGTAGCGATACTGATAAATCTGCCTATAATGATGATTGATGTTGACTATGAAAATAAGCTACCTCTACGAATAATATGTGGTCTGATGTGGTCTTATTAGCTTTTCGGTTATTGACGGAAAGTTGAGGACAGAAGTAGGGTGACCACACGAGAGATTTTTCATATTTTTTATTATTCCTATATCTAGTAGAATTATTTAATAAAAATGCATTTACACATTACAACGATTTTTATTTATATTTTATAAGTTTTATAACGTTTGAAACATATCTACAGAGTTACTCTTTATTTTACACTAGCCAAAAACATAATTATTAAGTTAATAACATTCAGTTTATATTTTTGCATTGTAATTGCATTGCACTTAAAATTAATTAAATATATTTAAAATGTATTATAAATATTCACAGTAAATTTATTCCTAAAATAACACTGTGTAGTTACTTTAGAAGTAACCAACACATAAATCAATAACAGCCGAAGTACACAATCTAGCGAGCAACAAAGATTAAAAAACTACAACTACAAAGACCTATATAACTTCGTATAGACAGATAAAGTCTAAGAAAAAAACGTACCCCAAAACCATACAGAAAAAGGTACGGTGAGCTAGATGGCGATACACCTTTGGGGTACGCTCGGCTAGATGGCGCTAATAATAATATTGACATTTTAAAACATATCAAGCTAAGAATATGGGCCAAATTGTCAAAACTGAGGTTCAAAAGTTTTAAGCCTGTGTCGAGAGATGGCAGTCTATGCACTGTGATTATACATTTTACTTTGACAGTAACTCTCTTTAATACTCGATCCCCTTTGGTGCCTACTATAAAAGGTTAGCTAGGTACCCAGTTATTATATTAAAACTACTTACTTTTATATTACTGTCTATTTCATTTCATACCTAAGCTTTCGTGGGAAACAGATGTGTACAGTCAACCAATTGGAACCCTGGGCCACTTTACAACCATGTCAAAATGACAAGCAGGAAGAGATTTCTTACAATGTGATTTATAACGTCACTATGACATAGTTCTACAGTGGCCTAGGGTTCCAATTGACTGTATGTCAGGTATGTTCGTATAATAGAGCAATCTCCAACAGAGTCAATCCGCGGCAAGAGTAACATTAGTCACGATTTTTATGGAATGTTACATTTATGTCACAGTTTCGTTTTCTTTTAACCCCTTATTTGCCAGGAGTGGCACTGATGCTTTAGTAGTTTCATGTTTCACCCCTTTATGGGATACAGGCGTGATTGTATGTATGTTCCATTTATTCACAATGCAAGTTCAAGTGATAATCTATCTCTAAATAAGTGTTACTTTCCCGATATATGCATAGATGCTTTAATTTGCAGCTGTAGTTCAAATAAACACTCAATGAAGTCGTGACTCACGTTAATTTCACGTGGATTCACCCAACACAAAAATACGTGAGTCCTAATGAATATATTCTTCTTAACTCCTTGCCAGCGATGATATTTAAAATTTATGAATGTGAAACACAAGATTGTTTTTGACTAGCAAAATCCTGGAGGACCAGAGGTTCAGAAAGTCAAATGATGTCGTCAAGTGATGATGTTCGATTGGCGAGTTTGCTCTGTAACACACTTATTTTCAAAAGTTCATAATTAAAATTTATGAATGTGAAACACAAGATTGTTTTTGACTAGCAAAATCCTGGAGGACCAGAGGTTCAGAAAGTCAAATGATGTCGTCAAGTGATGATGTTCGATTGGCGAGTTTGCTCTGTAACACACTTATTTTCAAAAGTTCATAATTTAGGGCTTAGGGGGCATCATCAAAACTTGTTCTAAGTTAATAGAAGTTTTACCTCGATTCCAACGCCATCTATCGACCAGTTACAGTGGTTAATACAGCCATCTTACGGCTGGTGTCATTTACAGAGCTGGAACTCTTCTTGCGGGCCAGCAGAGGAGAGAATTACTATAAGACGAGAACGTCCCTCTAGACTTCAATAGGTGTGACGAATTTTGTTTAAACGATAAACGCCATCTATCGACCAGTTACAGTAGTTAATACAGCCTTATCTTCCGGCCAGTGTCGTTGACAGAGCTGGAACTCTTCTTGCGGGCCAGCAGAGGAGAGTACTGCTATAAGGCGAGAACATCCCTCATGGCTTCTACTGGTGTGACGAATTCTATTTAAATGATAAACGCCATCTATCGACCAGATACAGCAGTTAATACAGCCCCATCTGCCGGCCAGTGTCGTTGACAGAGCTGGAACTCTTCTTGCGGGCCAGCAGAGGCGAGTACTGCTATAAGGCGAGGACATCTCTCATGGCTTCCACTGGTGTGACAAATTTGGTCGAGCCAATGAAGACGGCTGTGTCGACGCCGCTCGTGATCACGGTCCTGCGGATGAAGATGGCTAATTAAATATCGCTACGACTGTTTTTCTGTTTCAGTATATGGCAAACAGATTCATATTAAGACTTAGGCACTGGTCCCACCAAAACCGCTGCACAGCACTGTTATACAGTTTGGCGATTATTTAACTTTAGACTTTAAGGTTTTTCTTTTTTCAATAAAAAAAAAAAAAGCGAGTAAGCTATGATCGGCGATAGAAAAGAACAAAAGATAGTCACTCCAGTGTAAATAAAAGAGACGCGATAATACCGCGAGCGAGTTCTAGTTCCTCGCTTTTGGTGAGACTAGTGCCTTAGGTACTGAATTAAAGAGCTGCGTTAGTATGCCGCGTGAAAGTAAGGTACAATAAGTAATTTTTACTTAATCCTGCGACATACATAAAAATAGTGAAATTAGTTAAAAATGACATCGAAAATATTTTTTCAGTACAGATGGTGTTTTTTTTAGGCACTAGTGCGAGAAGTGGTTCATTATATAACAGGTCGAAACTTCGGAAGCTCATCTGTACTGAAAAACGTCGTACGATACTCGTGCGAAAAGGAAATTTCAAACTCGTGACGATTTAAAACACTCCCTTCGGTCGTGTTTTAATTTATCGCCACTCGTTTCGAACTTCCTTTTTTACGCACTTGTATCGTAATGTACTATTTCAGTACAGATGATGTTTTTTTTACGCACTTGTTCGAGAAGTTGTTCATTATATGCCAGGTCGAAACTTTAGAGGCTCATCTGTACTGAAAAACGTCGTACGATACACGTGCGAAAAGGAAATTCGAACTTCTTTTTTTACGCACTTGTATCGTAATGTACTTTAAGAGCGTTATAACATTTCGGCGTCGGGCGAAATTAGGTATTTTACCCGCCGCGCGAGCCCAATATGCCGACCCTTTCTAGCACGTCTTATCACTCGCTCGCACTACAATAATGGACAAAACAATCTTGATCCTTCCTATGGAATTTTGATAACAACCACAATCTACTATCTCGATATAAACTTTTGATTTCTAATAAACATTATTTTGTACGAAAAGACTAGAATATAGCGCAAAATAATATTAATTACGTTAAAATTTATTTAAAAATTTAAAGTAATAATTATAAACTGTGATCATATTTAAGTAGATCCCATCCCAAATGTTTGCTTTTGTTATATGATAAGTATTAGAGTAAAGTATATATTAATATGATGATAAAATAAGTCAAATATAATTCTAATTACTTCAAGGTGTTACTCAAGGTCTGATGATGGAGAGAGATTGTGGTCACCAAAAATCAACTCGCATATTTGAATAACATAAAAAAACGAAGTGGTTCAGTTACATGGGTTTATTGGTACCGGTGACCACCATCTGGCTCCAACATCAGACCCTCAGTACCACCTCTTGTCAAAGGTCTTATTAAGAAGAAGTAAGAACCCAATGAGCCTGATTACTAAATGGTTTAGTTACATGGATCACTGGTACTGGTGACCATCATCTGGCTCCATCATCAGACCATGAGTACCACCTCTTGTCAAAGGTCTTATTGAGACGATCCCAATGAGCCTAAAGACGATGTGGTTTAGTCATATGGTTCATTGGTACTGGTAACCACCATCTGTCTCCATCATCAGACCCTGAGTACCACCTCTTGTCGACGGTCTTGTTGAGACGATTTCAATGAGCCTACATACGAAGTGGTTTAGTTCCATGGTTCATTGGTACTGGTGACCACCATCTGGTCCCATCATCAGACCCTGAGTACCACCTCTTGTTAAAGGTCTTATTGAGATGAACCCAATAAGGCTAAACACAAAGTGGTTTAGTCATATGGTTCATTGGTACTGGTGACAACCATCTGTCTCCATCATCAGACCCTGAGTACCACCTCTTGTCAAAGGTCTTGTTGAGACGAACCCAACGAGCCTAAACACGAAGTCGTTTACTTACATGGTTCACTGGTACTGGTGACCACCTTCTGGCTCCATCATCAGATCCCGAGTACCACCTCTTGTCAAAGGTCTTATTGAGACGATCCCATTGAGCCTAAATACGAAGTGGTTTAGTCATATGGTTCATTGGTACTGGTGACCACCATCTGGCTCCATCATCAGACCCTGAGTACCACCTCTTGTCAAAGGTCTTGTTGAGACGAACCCAACGAGCCTAAACACGAAGTCGTTTACTTACATGGTTCACTGGTACTGGTGACCACCTTCTGGCTCCATCATCAGATCCCGAGTACCACCTCTTGTCAAAGGTCTTATTGAGACGATCCCATTGAGCCTAAATACGAAGTGGTTTAGTCATATGGTTCATTGGTACTGGTGACCACCATCTGGCTCCATCATCAGACCCTGAGTACCACCTCTTGTCAAAGGTCTTGTTGAGACGAACCCAACGAACCTAAACACGAAGTCGTTTACTTACATGGTTCACTGGTACTGGTGACCACCTTCTGGCTCCATCATCAGATTCCGAGTACCATCTTGATGTGTCTTATCATCTTGACCGTATTGTAATTTTCGCATATTTATCATCATAACGTTGTAATACTTTAACATTCAAACATAACAAAATATTACAAAAGCAAATATTTACGGATCTAGGATCAAATTCGTTGGTCGCTGTTTACACACACACAATGCGAGGATAGCCCGTGTATAAACAAGGCGTCCGACCCACACAACGATAAATATTCTCGACGTTTGCGATGAAAACTTGGAGAGCGAAGCAACATACGTCTCACCTCCTCGAGCTCCGGCGCGGCACTGAAATCGTAGGCGTCCGTCGCCGGTAAAATAGCGACAGGAAGGCTAGTTTTCAAAAAATTGGCAAAAAATCATGATAAAATATTATAACGACAAATGGATAACAGCAATTTAAGCACATTGTGCAGATTATTTATATACTAAAATAACTTCGATAACATGTAGATTTTCGGAGAAATGATCACTTGTTTCGATGTATTTTCAAGACAAAATTGAGTTCGTTTTACTTTCAATTTCTCAATTTCAAAGGATTAAATGATAAATATTGTTTAATGGGCCTAAAGTACAAGATATTAGGAATTTAAATTTACCGCATTTATGAGAGTGAGCTTATCAAATTGTACATAATAAGAGCTCCGAAATCTGTGCTTCGCGCGGTTTTTCCTAAACGAGCATCAGAAAAAAAAATCATTACTAATTGAAAAAGCTTTTTCTTCCATATGTTTTTTAATGAACCGACAGTTAATTAGATTTTCTAACTGAAACAAGTACTTTTACTGTCTTTTAGTATGAGTAAAGTGTACAATTTTGCCGATAAATATTGTACATTTTACAATATATCGCCTTTTTTTGTCATAGCGCTCTTAAGTGGCCAACCAGATGTCAGCCCTTTTAATCTAATCTGAAATCTCATTCATAGAAGAACAAAACCCAAGACATGGTGAGGCTATGATGGCGCCATCTATGAAAAACCTTTGCTGCCCCAACGGGTGTTACCTGTGGATTCGCTTGCACTCCTCGGCAGTAATGCCGCCAACGACGAAGATGATGACAGTGGGGCTGTCGAGCGGGTGCTTCGTGCTGCGAGTTTTCTTACTCGTTAGGATGCTGAAAATTAAACGTATCTTAATTACCATCGTACATTTTGTGAGGACATGCTTTTTTTATCCGAATATGGAAAATTCAAAACCCAGGAAGACACTACAGACTTGAGCCCGTTTAGCTATAAATCCTCGAGGCCTTCGTACCTATATCGAAAGTTTGTTAGTTCTGGGGGGTTACCATGACGTACTAAAGACGTTCAGTTTAGGTTGAGAGAAAGGGACACAGCTATAGCAGTTACATAGCTCCGTCCCTCTCTCTCAACCTAAACTGAACGGCTTTAGCACGTCATGGTAACCCCCTGATCGGTCTGTGCCTACAGAGTCTTTTCCCAGCTGTTGCAATACGCCTCAATACTTTTTTTGACAGTGCTTTAGGATCTAGTAGGATCTTACACTACTTATGTATTTTTAACACTTTCGCAATCAAGAACCCACCCGGTGGGCGCGCGTGAACTTTGCTCAAATGCTGGACAACCCGCTGGGCGAGATCTCACCATATAAGTATAAATTACGACCGGTTTCGAACGTCGTACCATTTTTCTTCTGATACCGAATGTGTTCTAGAGTCAGTTTAGTACTTACTTGAGACCGCTTCTTAGTAAATCTTTGAGTCCTTCATTCCTGTGCCGTAGGTCCGTTAGTTCTGGTCGCTCAGTGTCTACCAGATCTTCAACTAATTGTTGTAACACGCCGCGGTACTCGTGTCCTCCGCCTGTTTCGCACGGCTTTAGGACTGAGTTGTACCTGTTAACAAAAAAAATCTTTACATAACGTATAATTTATATTGTAGTCAAGAAAAATTTGGTAAAATAATATCAGACTTTCATTTCATTTGGAATTAGCTTCTTCATCTTTTTTCACTTCGATTCAATTAGAAGATATTATTATAAGTTTGGAGACAGAAAATAATAGAACATTTCGATCGAGATAATTAAATTTGTCCTTGAAATAACAACATTGTGGAAATTGCATAGTTCGAATTTCAAAAACCAGTTTGCTCAACTTATCAGGTTTCACCAGTAAACCCTCGATTTACTGATGTATAGTCATGAAACAAAAGATAGCACGACTAACAATCCGACGTGGTAGCAATACCGGTCTCTCTCACACATAGTAATCATAACCGAGAGACGTATAGAATTTTAGACACTATATATACCCAATAGGTCAAATTTAACACTTGCCTTCCATTTTCGACTGAAGACACTTTCGACTTTTGGTGTGGGTATGGTATTTTTTTCACAAATCTACTCACTTCTGCAAATTTTTCCTCATCATTGCAATCTCCTTCAACCGCCCAATAATAGACTTGGACTCTCAAGCCATGGTCAGCGTACAGCGCCTTATGGTCTTCAAATATGCCGACACTCAGCGTCTCTTGTAGACTGTCTTCATGATATTTGGAGAATACTTCAGTACCGATGAGAGAATAGTCATAGACTAAGTTCAATCTATAAACAATGGTCCCCAAGTAATCGTACTTACCAAAGAGAAACAACAGCATTTTGTAGTCACTATACTTGTACAAAAATCATCGTAAATACTCACTTTTGCAAATTCTTCCTCATCATTGCAATCTCCTTCAACCTCCCCATAATAGATTTAGACACTTCGTCGCAATGCTCCGGACTGCCTCTCAGGCCATGGTCAGCGAACAGAGTCTTATGATCTTCAAATATGCCGACGCTCAGCGTCTCTTGTAGACTGTCTTCATGATATTTGGAGAATACTTCAGTACCGATGAGAGAATAGTCATAGACTAAGTTCAATCTATAAACTATGGTCCCCAAGTACTCGTACTTACCAAAGAGAAACACCAGCATTTTGCAGTCACTATACTTGCACAAAAATCATCGTAAATACTCACTTTTGCAAATTCTTCCTCATCATTGCAATCTCCTTCAACCTCCCCATAATAGACTTGGACACTTCGTCGCAATGCTCCGGACTGCCTCTCAGGCCATGGTCAGCGAACAGAGTCTTGTGATCTTCAAATATGCCGACGCTCAGCGTCTCTTGGAGACTGTCTTCGTGTTGTTTGGAGAAGGAGACTTCGGTGCCGGTCAGAGAGTACACGTGGACTATGAGGGCGAGGAGACTCTCCAGGGGAAGGTTTCGGTCTTTTCTGGTTTTTATTAGGTGGCTGATCTGAAAATGGTTAAAGAAACATATTTAGATCATTAAATAATTAATAGCAAGTCAAAATACTGGACGAATCTTTAAAACATAGTTCTCTTTGTTGAAATCGTAAAAATAATTGAAACTGTGTCAACTCACTCTTTCAAAATACAATGCAAAAGGTTTGTCACTGTCAGAAATTGCTTTCGAAAACTGGTGTTCCTGTTTAATTTTGACATTGTTCCAGTAAAGGAACTATTTCCATTTATTGGAGCTTCCTAGCTGATATCTAGCAAAGTTCATTATTGTTATGGGAAAATTAAAATATTCTAGGGGATTATTTTTTTTAATGGGAAAACAAGGCAGTATCCCTGTATTTTTTTATTTGTTGTTGGTATTTGCTGACGGAAATGTGTTGTCTGCCTGTATCTTACCTGGTGTAGTACACTGGTGGAGTCGCGACTAGCGGCCAGATTCTGTAAAACCTGCCGTTCTAAATTCTGAAGTAGTTCCACCTGCGAACGCTTAGGCGATTTCAGAGTGTGGACCACGCCTAAGGCTTGTTGTAGAACGCCGATGTGCTTTTCTATTACGTCGTAGTTGCCTGAAATTATAATAAAACATTAATTGCAAATTGCATGGAATGCGTAAACTCATCAACTCAAGTCTCACTTATTACGTCATTTCAGTTATCTGTAATATCTATAAATACATAATAATATAAACGTACCTAAATATGTATAAGCTTTAAATCTCGGGGATAAAACGAGGCAGGGGACTCCGTCCGTCAACATGGTGGACTAACAAACAAATAATTTACCCGAACCGACAGCCGACCCACCTAAAGTGGGATGGAGCAAGGAAGAAGAAGACGTAATATTTACAGTACCTAATTATTTACTATTTATTTATTTATTTAATCGTATGGCATAAATAGGTTCTATTTAGAGCTGGCATTGCAGACAACCATATGTTCGTAACGTGAGTTTGTTTTACCTTTAGCGGCCGCGACAATCTTCTCAATGCTTTGCGGTGTGACTTTTAGCAGCATCTTAGGACTGGGCGATCTGAAAATTCAAAAAGGCTTACACTCACATAATAGACAATGACCAAAGCGTTTACTTTCATAAATCACTGCAGCCTAACTCTTAAAATGGATTAATTTAACCTTTAATTTATTTAATTTAATTTATTAATTATCCTTCGTAGACGTCAGCTGCTGCTCCGTGGCGGGTCTCAGTGTCAAAGAAATCCCTCTGGACGTCACTTTTGGACAGCTTGTTGTAGAGATCAAACATAACCTCCTTCTGGTTCTTGTTGGTCATGTGGTAGAAGGTGGATATACAGTCTTAGTTAGCATGGCTTGTACCGCGGCGATATTACAAAATTTGGAGGTATAAAGGCCCTCCATATGTTAAAGAAATACCTCTGCACGTCTATCTTGGACAGCTTATTGTAGAGGTCGAACATGACCTCCTTCTGGCTCTTGTTGATCATGTGGTCGAAGGTGGACATGCAGGAGTCATCGTTGGCGTGGTACAGACAGCCGGGGGCGAGTTGCAGGTCTTCGGGATGCGAGATACTGAAAGAAGAATATTCAATAATAGGCGATGTTAATAGCAAAATTATTGTGGTCATTACCGTTGTTTTAGTTGTCAAAGGACCCTAGGCTCCCATGAATCCTCCTTGCGTTATCCCGGCATTTGCCACGACTCATGGGAGCCTGGAGTCCGCTTTGACAACTAATTCCAAGATTTGGCGTAGGCACTAGTTTTTTACGAAAGCGACTGCCATCTGACCTTCCAACCCGAACAAATTTTCTCTACCATAATACTTTAATTCGTAAACCAACCACAATTAACTAAAGTGTTCCTAAAATACTTACACATTAGCTTCACATAATAGTGACATATCAACAGCAACATCGTTGCTGTGCCCCGGAAACCTCGGCAGCACCGTCATTATCTTATCGAGCACAGATTCCATCGAATGGCTGGTCACACCGCACACATCTAGAGTGCGATCTATCACGATTAGGGATGCGGGGCTTGTACAGTTCTAAAATGAAGATAGACAGAAGAGTTAGCATACAGTTGCCACTGATCTCGAAAATTAAAAATTCAAAACCGAATTTCGTCAATTCCCGAGAATTTCCTCAGTCACTCTGCAAACAAGTTAAAGAGAATGGGGGTAAATAAAGAAACATGCCCACAATTTGTGAATATTTTGTTGCAGGCCTGCATGGGTAGCATGGTCGCGCGATAGACGATAAAATATCAGGCCGTCCCTATCGCACTATTAGTAAGTGCGATAGGGACGGCCAGATGTTTTATCATTTATCGCGCGACCATAATTGCCTGCCTGCCTTGCCCGAGTCTATTTTTTATTGTGATATTTATAACTCGCTTTTGATGGGACAAATAGTGCCCATAACCTGTACAGTTAAGAACAATAATAATGTTAGAACCATTTTATACATTCTTGTGAGATATAATATGTGAGTGTGTTTAGTAAAACGTCCCACTTTGTCGGTTACCATTAAGGCGAGATTTATTTGTATCTTTATATGAATAAACTGACACAGCGGCTTTATAGCAATCGACAAATTGGGATGTTTTCCCATGCACACTCACATATAAAAATTGATTTACCTTTCTCCTCGCCAAGCAAACAGGTGAATTTTCCAGCACTCCAGCTATCAAAGAGCTGTAAGTTCCCATATAATATACATCCTCTTTCAAATTCATAGACTCCATAATACTGTTCAAGCCACTGGCCAGCCTCCGCACTTGAGCTCTTTCCTCTTTGGTCAATGTGTACAGGTCTATTGATGTTGTCTCCGTTG
Organism: Leguminivora glycinivorella; assembly: GCF_023078275.1. Taxonomy (NCBI): domain Eukaryota; kingdom Metazoa; phylum Arthropoda; class Insecta; order Lepidoptera; family Tortricidae; genus Leguminivora; species Leguminivora glycinivorella. The sequence goes on from NC_062980.1 coordinate 7,491,345, forward strand.
TGAGTTTACCGTCATATGCTGGATACACTTTGTGGTATGGCGGTGTGAGGAATACGACATTTGTTGGTGATATTGTGAATAGTGGGAGATGGACCACTTCAACTGCACATTGCTGAAAAATTTATCAATTATTCAGTGTAGTTTTAAAGATAAAACTGAATCTAGTTTATGCTATACTATATCTCTTTGAGTGGCAAGTGAATTTTTGTGTAATTGGAATTTTGATTTTATTCTAATTTAACAAAAACCTTAAAAAAATATTAACAGCATGGAAAAATTCGTAATTTACTTTAACCCTTAAATGCATAGTGATGTATATATGCATCATGTATTTTTGAGTCTATTGACAGCATGTCAAAATTCTAATTTGAATAAATTTTTGTCAAAGTCATGCATTTAAGGGTTAAAAATTATTTGTACCTGGGTAAATTATTCCAGGTGCAAAAGCATGCCAACATCACTTTTGGAAGTATAGGACATGCTTAAAAAAAATTACATATGTAAAATGGTAAAAAAATATGTTCTTACTTTTTTACCAATCCATTCCAACAGCATCCCCTCCAACTGTTTAGTGGCCTCCATCGGAGCCTTCCCTGCCGCCACCACATCGCTCACATCCTTCCCTTCGTTCAGCTCCAGATACACCACGTCCAGGCTCACTGTGCATATCAGCATGCAGTGCGCAAAGTCACTGTGTTTAATGATCTCGCGTACTGTGCGGAGCTGGGTGCTGGCAGCCTGGGTGATGAATACTGCTTTCTTTTGGTCTTTTTTTGCAAACTAAAAGGAAATATGACAATAAGTTAAAAACTACACTCATTTATGTCTAAATTGTAAGAAGAGTTACATGTTTGGACACTATAATATTTGTTTTGTAATTATTAAACCTATTATTGAAATCATTCATGACAGACGGTCGCAGCATAAGGGTTCCTTTTGTATCTTTTTCGTACAGAAATCTAAAAACGAAATAGAAAGTTAATGACTAGATCCGTTTTAAATCACTGACTCATTTATACCTTCCATATTATTATACCTTAACCTGTCACTGCAATGTCACAGTTTCGTTTTCTTTCAACCCCTTATTTGCCAAGAGTGGCACTGAAACCTGAGTAGTTTCATGTGCTCTGCCTGCCCCTTCATGGGACACAGGCGTGATTGTATGTACCTATGTATATTATTATATTCCTTAGTAAGTTAATGAGTAGCCTAAATTAGAGCTTCCTGCACCAAATAATCATATTTTACATTGTAATACAAATAATATATTGTCAAAATTAGTTTGAATGAATGGTTCAATGGTCCTGCAATTTGAAAATCATACCTCAAAAGGCGACAAGCTCTTCACAGAGACAGCTCCCCCATATATGAGATTCAACAGTCCTCCGTCCCAGTGCAAACATTCTGAGCTGTAGTCGTCTAGGAACACCGCCGCTCCTATTATACGATTGTACACCTCCGACCACCAGGCCTTTCCGAAATCTTTAACTGAGTTTATGGCCATTTTTGAATCACGTTAACCTCGATTTATAATTGTTTAGTAAGTTGCCTTTTATAGCCGTTTCATCCTTTTGTAATCTCTTACTTTGCGACTGCTATGTTTCAAAATTCAATAATATTTTCATGTTTTCAATATCGAATGTCGATGACGATTTGACGTTTAGCGTGTGCGTTGTCAACTTTGACGTTTCTTTCTACCACAGACAAGCGAATAATTCGTAAACTATGTTTTTGTCATTTAAAGTCCATGTTGGCCAACTTAGCAGTAATAGACGAAATGTGAGTCGCGAATGAGTTTATCAGAAAAATTGCCCAAAATCAAACAGAAAGAAGATAGTGAGGTCAAGTAGAGCAAGAGAAAATGATTATGGGCAGTTACAATAATTTGCTTACATTATGAAGATCCTCTTAGTTATTTCACACACCTCAGTTTCTCGATCATACCCATCTAATCTTACGTTACAGGGAAACAAAATACAACAAACTTTTTATTTCTTTTATTTTAATGACTTATCACAATTAATTTTCTAATAAAGTGCGCACGCACAATTACTGATACATTATAGAATGTTTAGTGCTCATAGCCGGAGGGCAGGGCGTTGACATGGGGGTTGTGGAAGAGGGACTTCTGGCCATCACCCCATGGGAACCTCTGAAATTATAAAAATGCAGCATTAAATAATGTTATTCGTAGGGAGTAAGTAAAGTAGAGAAGTACCTACTCAACTTGCTGTTTTCATAAATTTTATAATCTTTAATTAGAAATTTAGAACTGACATACAAATGTGGTATGCTGCTGTGGTTGTTATGACGATGCATTAACATCCATATTTGCATGTCAGTGGTTAAGGATTAAGTGAGATACAAGGCTGCTATAGAAACTTTAACATGCAAACAAATTAAACCTTGAAAGAAAATGACTACAGGGTTGAGGGGGCCGATTTTTGAGTCTCACTGTCACTAAAATACCGGTTGAAAATGGTGAATTGCCTACTACTTTCAGTGACAATTTTCTGAATTCGAACGCCATGAGATTCAAAAATCGGCCCCCAGTACTGCTGCAATAAAGGCCTGATCAGATTTTTGCTAATCTGGTGATCTGTTTAATCACAATGGCGGATGTGTGCAAACTGACTTTGTAGATCACAAAATACCTTTAAAATTGAAGAGCAAAACTGTAAGAGCGTGCGCAGACAGAGAGCGGTCTGGAGTTCTGCGTTCCGCGTTCAGAGTTCTGCGTTCTTTAGAATGTACCGAGTCTGTAGCAGCAACGCACACAGTGGGCAGTCTGCCCGCGGCGGTCAAAGCGGAACGCCGCGTTCTAGCGTTCTTTTCCCGCCGAGACAGAGAACGCCGGAACGCGGGGATGTCTGAGGTTGCAAACACAGGAAAAATAATGAATTGGTTAGGAAAAAAAAGGATTTCTGAAGGTTGAATCTACGGATAGTACACGACGAAATGCTGTTGTTTATTTTATCCTTAATAAATAAATACAATGTCCCAGAAATACAGCTAGCCTTTATTTTTCTCAATTATTGAAACTAAATATGGAATCAACGAATAAAAATATGGAATCGCTGTTCATCTGTAAGGAGAATTTAAAAGGAGGAATTTTTGAGCAAAAATTCTTCATAGGAAAACGAACTTTTCAGTAACATGTTGCATGTGCAAAGACACAAGCGAACTAGAACGCGAGAGTTTGAACGCCGCCTGTGTGCGTTGGGACTCTTGAGCGGTCAACTGTCACCAGAACGCGGAACTCTGACAGAACGCAGACCGCTCTCTGTCTGCGCACGCTCTAAATAACTGTATGTGTAAATTAATATTGCAAATGATAATCCAGAAACCCCTGTAATCTATCAATGGCTTATTTTTGTCCACCATGACTGTCAGATCATATTTGGCTTTCTACACAGAATTACTCTTATGTTTTAAATAAGGAACTTTTTATCTGATATTTAAATAAAAATATAACCAATAGTAATACATCTACCATTTTACATCTTAATGCAACATAACTTCAATTCAGCATAATTTAAGCATGCTTATTACATTTTTGATACCTATGAACAATTAAACAACTGCCTCACAAGTGTAAAATACATTTCTACTTTACAGTATTTTAATATTAGAATTATATTATGTTGTTCTAAATTGGCAATAAGATGGTAAGGTAGCACTTTTCTTATTTTACCATTGTTTTTGCCACATGCTAAAAAGTATGTACAAAAAGTATGTGAAAAAATCGTCTCACAAATATGGTACAGTCAAGTGCAAAAATACGTATCGATTTTATCCGCTCAAAAATATGTACCGAGACCTTATTCCGCCGACATAAAGTGCTATGGGACATATTTTTGATAAGTTGTACGCACCCATATTTTTACACTTGACTGTACTACAATCTTATTACACTGGACTAAGATGCTATGGGATATCGTCACTACTTTAAAAAAAACTTGTATCTTCGTCTGTCAATGAAAATAAAATTGTAGTAAGTATGTATGGAATGCATAAAGGCCTACTGCATTTTAACTTTAAGGAGCAGCGTGAGATACGAAATTTTTTCAAAGTAGTGACGAAATTTTTGAGTAAGATGTGTACACCCATGTTTTTACACTTGACTGTAAGTGTGAGAATAACACAAGACACTATGGACATGAAGTAACTACTTTCAAAGGTATTCCAACATCTTGTACAAGGAAAACAATAATTTTACATAATAAGTTCTTATTACACAGTTTGCAGTGTACAAAAACAATGGCAATAGTTTAATTTGTTAGAAAAATTAGACACTTTAGTTACAATTACCTTTGTGCGGACGCGAAGGTATTCATAGGGGACGAATGGTGGAGGGTCGTGATGTTCCTCCTGATGAGCCAAGTACGCGTTCAGCATACCCAGACCCACGGCCGGGAATCCCACGAAGAACGACATCTTCTTCCACAGCGCATGGCCACCTAGCACCAAAAAACACCTTACAAGACTGCACAAACTGGGCAGAGATAAAGCCCTATAGGTTATACGTGATTACATAATTCAAAATACTCATAAAATTGTTTACCTCCGTGACCACCAGCGGTGGCAGAGTGCGAGGAGGCGCGAGCCTGGTTCCTCAGGTAGTTTAGAGCGGCCCTTTGCAGAATCGCAGCCATTTTCACGGAAATCTCGTTGAACAAAATTCTATAGTCGAAATTCAGTTCTGTCAAATTGACAGATAAGAATCCTTACCACAGATAGTAGTAGGACATAATTTGGCGTTTTGTTATTGCATAGACAAAAAGATATTCGAAATAAAAAATCCCAATATATAATAAAATTAAAATACGAATTTATTTTGATCTAATAAAAAAGCTTATTTATAAGCACTCTTAGAAAATATTCTTTCACTTTACGGAAAATGTCCAAACTTTGGTCCAAACCAATTGAGTATATGTATTAACCAAATTAATAGTACATTACTACAGAGGCCGGGACAAATGGGGTTGCCGGCCGAAGATATATAGACGGCCGAGCGAAGCGAGGCCAGATAGGTCTGAGGCGGGCAACCCCATTTCCCGCCGAGGTATGTATAGTGCTTTTCTCAAACATGGTATGAAATAAATAAAGTCTACTGAAAATAGTAACTTTGGATGGCTGTATCTCCTAAACGGTGCGTCGTAGCGCAAAAATAATTTTCGTTCCCCTTTGGAACCCCGTATACGCTTATAAAAAAAAATAAAAAAAAAAAAGAATTTTTTTTTTTGTATGAAAACGCACCCCAAAATCAAATATTGTCTAGGGCCCGTACCAGTTGCAGTCGGCACGTCTATAAAGCCCCTTATAGTTTTTTTTTAATTGGCTAAATACCTGGATGTTATGTCACAATTATCTGTGTTTGGAAATTAAAAAAGAAGACTTTGCCGGCCTTAGCCTGCAAGGTTTGTATGAAATTCCATTATCTATTAATCGTCCTAGCCGCACCTGCAACGTCATACTTCGCTGCCAATTATAAGGCACATAACATCAATATTTCATACCATGTTTGAGAACATTACATCAGAGGCCGGGAAAATGAGGATTTCCGGCCAAGTGGGTATATACGGCCGAGCGAGCGTGCGAGCGAGGCCGGATAGGGATACGAGGCCGGGAATCCGTTTTCACGCCGAGGCATGTATAGTGCTTTTCTCAAACATACAATGAAATAAAAAAAATGCTCTAAAGGACAATATTTTATAAAAAAAAAGTTACTTTGCAGGCCTAGGCCTAAAAAATAATATGAAATCCCTTTACAGTCCTCTCGAATTGTTGCGCCCAAAAAGCGATACTTCCCAGCCCATTTTAAGGAACGTAAAGACAATATTTCATTGCATGTTTGAGAAAAGACATTTTTTTAATGAATCTGTCACCGCAACTTGGTCGTAGAAAGAAGAGGTAAATTTCAAAATGTAGGTGTAAAGTTTTGACTTCCGAGCGCAAAGTGGTGGATTTCAGCATAAAAGGGCTGTAACGAAAAGAAGATTGGACGGTCTATATTTAAAAAAATGAGATTCGTAACTTAGTAGGTAACAAAAATTAATTCACATGAATAATTTAACATGAATTACAAATATCGTTAAATGCTTATTATTGCAAAGCTAATAACTGACAATGGTCCATTAACATTTTTGGATCTAGTTAAAATACCTACTCCACCACCATAAAACTAACTAGAAATACTAACTAATTAGGTACTTTGGAAGAGTCAACGACATAAGTTTTTTTAAGATATAACAATATTAAATTTACCTATGGCACCATCATAAAATTTAATTAATATTCGACATTAGTAATGAGGTACCGATGCACTAACTAATGGAATGGTTAAGAACGTATCATTAGCTTTCTGTAAATTTAAGCAGATTCAAAGTTTTCGAAGTGTAGATTGCCATCTTCTCTATTTTCAGCGCAATCCGGAGGTCCGTCGGGAAAATGGCATTCGAGAATGGATCTCGGGGTAACCTGAAACCAAAATTATTATATAAAATTTATATTTAGGTAGGGAAGCGGGATGGAAATAGATGTACTTGTACATGTACAGTCAACCAATTGGAACCCTAGGCCACTGTAGAACTATGTCATAGTGACGTTATAAATCAGATTGTAAGAAATCTCTTACTGCTTGTCATTTTGACATGGTTGTAGAGTGGCCTAGGGTTCCAATTGGTTGACTGTACCAAGTTACCACCTTAGGTATTTCAAATCTTTACCTCCATCTCCTTTACAAGGTCCGGCTTGTAACCCATAAAGAAAGCAAACGTTTCAGTTGCCTCAAGATCTTTATGTGGACTTTCGGGTTTCAATCGAGAAGACGCTCCAACAAGCTTACCTCCATATCCGTCACATAATGGAGGTTGTACCCCTTGAAGAACACTTACCTACAATACCTATTGCTCTAACTGCCTTACAGTCGTCATGTAGACCCGAAGAGAGATCGCTATTATGCGGTGCTAGAATATTCCAAGTCTTTACTTCCATAGCCTTCTGATGGTCGAGTTTGTACCCCATGAAGAATGCTGACTGCTCCAACTGCCTCAAGTTCTTCATGTGAACTTTTGGATCTCGATTGCTGAGATGCACCATTAAACTATGGGCAGGTTTAAACTGAAGTATTTCTATTTTACCTCCATAGCCTTCACTTGGTCCAACTTGTACCCCATGAAAAATGCTGACTGCCCCAAATGCCTCCAGGTCTTCATGCGAACTCTCGGATCTCTGTCGCTGAGATGCACCATTAAACTATGGGCAGGTTTAAACTCTGAAGTATTTCTATTTTACCTCCATAGCCTTCACTCGGTCCAACTTGTACCCCATGAAGAATGCTGACTGCTCCAACTGCCTCAAGCTCTTCATGCGAACTCTGGGGTCTCGATCGAGGAGACGCAGCAGCAGACCGCGGGCGGCTTTCGACAGTCCTGCGTTTGGTAACGTGCCTGGTACAGGCTGCTCTTGGTTTCTGAAAATATCATAAGGAATGGTAAATGCGAAAAGCGAGCGCCCGACTGGCGAGTTGCTGGCAATATATCAACCTGTTTGATCCAATTATTTTTATTTTAACATTGTAATAATTAGCATTAAATAAAGCCTTACTATGTCTATGTCTCTAAGCGTGAATGATAATAAGATGTTGATTAAACTAAAGTCAATGATAAATTGATAATAGACCATTTTTAATGAATTCCGATGTATGGTTTTTACCTAACAGTCGATCAAGCCGTTTCCATCAGTACAAAAACGAACAATTTCGCGCCTTTTTTAGTGACTTGCTTGAGTTATTAAAATTATTACAGAAATAGGGAACAATGGAAACGATTCTGTTTAGTTTTAAATTTGAAATGATATGGTTCCTCACGTGATATCGTTTTCATCATCGGTGTCATCCGCACGGCTCGTTGCTCTACGCGCAGCCGCAGGCACTGGAAACTGTGAACAATGGAAAAATTGCATTAACATATTAATATTACCTACTTGTTCCTTCAGTAATCATTTATGTCCTTTTTCGACAGCTAATTTTGAAATATGACAAACCTACATGCTTCAGTCAAAACGCACTGGCCGGTGTTAAAAAAAACCAATACTTTCCGCTGCTCTTTTGTTTTTTCTCGTGCATTTTCTTTAAATAGGGATCTGATTGCGATGAGCAAAATTCTAGTTATTTTTATTAAGTACCTAATTAAGTGTACATACATCGTGGATGCTCATGATTTATTTGTATTAAAAGTTAATACTACATATAATAATATTATGTGGGCTGCCTCTAACGCTGGTAAATATAATGTTTTTAAGTTTTTTTACATGAGAAAATGTATTTACACATTGAAACTAAAACTACGTACAGTCGAGTTCATAAATATGTGTACATTTTTTCACCTTATTACATAGAGTTAAGGTGAAGAAATGTACACATATTTATGAACTCGACTGTACACAAGTTGATAACTATCTAACTGAAATCTGGAATAGGCATAGGCAAGGAACACGCATGGAATAGGCTCTTGAGTAGGAAATAGTTAAAATTGTAGGTATTTAAACCGTGATCCAATTCTTATTTGTAATAGGCACGTCACGGGTCGAATCAAATTTAATGACCGAAGTTCAGCTCTCACTATACCGCATTTGCTGCTCTTACTTTTTGTTTATATTATTATTTTTTCCTTACTTGTGTCTGTCTAGGTGCATAGTATTGCGACGTCGAACATCTACAGGAGCACACACGCCCAATAACTAGTCATCGTTCGGCTTCATGAATGAAAAATTGAAAATCAAGACATGAACGTAAAGGTGAGTGAATAATGTAATAGCGATTACAGTTTACACTCTTTAGACATTTTATTGAAATGTAAGCGGTAAAATAAAAAACACAAAATTTGTGTTGCTTAGAAAAGTAAGCCGTTTTACTTCACAGAAAATGCCGTAAATTGTTAGCTAAAAACATGTCTTGTTTTCTCCATCGCAAGGTAATTTATTAATTCAATTTTGTTGTAAATCGTGTTTGATACTGCTATAAACATTATCTCGTCGCTCTTGTCTAGCTAGCCTATTAAGTTTTACAAGCCCTAACGTGTCCTAACTTAGTTGCATTCTTTCGTGAAGCTGTTGCCAACTTAAGTTCTGCGCTGAGGGCATGGGTTCTACTTCTATGTATTTTAAATTAATATATTTAGGTATTATTTAAAACCATTAGGGATATTGTTTTTAAAAGGAAGAGTATAGAGCCCGTGTGGTGACGGGTTAAGAATTTCACCACCCCCTTTCTTCCCGTGGGTGTCGTAGAAGTCGACTGTGGGATACGGGTTAAATTGTGGCGTAGGCGAGAGGCTGGCAACCTGTCACTGCAATGTCACAATTTTCGTTTTTTTTTTTTCAACCCCATTTTGCCAAGAGTGGCACTGAAACTTGAGTAGTTCATGTGCTCTGCCTACCCCTTTATGGGATACAGGCGTGATTGTATGTTATGTATGCTATGTTATGAGTAAAGATACTATCAGCTGCAAAAGTGCATGGCGAATGTATCAATGAATTCATTCATAATTTCTCCATGCACTCAATGCAGCTGAGAGTAGGTACTTACCGAATATCTTTTATGTAATATATTTAATTGATAAGATTTCGGTTGTTTACTCTTTTCCATTCAATGTATTTAACATGTATCATCTTAAATTTTAAAGTTTGGGTAACAGGTTTGTAAATAGGTTTGATAACCTAAGGTAGCCAGGAGCAATACCATAGTATCTTAGTAGTCTGTGGACAATACCCACAGAGAAAAAAAGTTGGTTTGGAAGCTTATTTGGAAGTCTTAACAGATTATTCGGAAATTTGAAGTTTTGCTATATGGCACTATATCTTAAACAATTTTTAATCGATTAACATAACTTTTACGCCGCATCTTGACGATGACTGGCATAATTAGTTTCATTGTTTACGGATTAGGTATAAACGCGTTTAAAATTGGTTTATGATAATGAGGTCTAAACGACAGTTTGAAAAAGTTAATATTCAGCCCGAAAGCGACGATACTCTCAAAGGGAAAGATAATTACGATACGACTCCTAAGTCGCGTAAAAACCCCATTAAATTTTCCATAATTTTAAAATCAACAGAGCCAACAAGGGTTGGTTCTATCAAGTACTGATGCGATCAACGGTAAGTAGAACCAAAAAAATTGAACAAAAAATGAAAGTCTATTCAACGCGGTAACGCGGCGAGTGTAATAGGCACCTTAGCACCAGGGGTTGCGCGGGGAGGCCTGTTCCAGTAGGTTTTTAGATTTGATTTAGTTTTATTTATAGGCTAGTTTGTACCTATTCTATAGGTACCTACGTTGTACCGTTTGGTTAGTTGTCACACTTGTCACACATACTGTGGAGTGTGTATTCTAATAAATAATTTTGACAGGTGATTCTACAGTATGACCTTTCATTCGTAGAATTCGTTTCGTTCGACAAATCGGGATCGGGATATTTTCAAAACATACTGAAGAATCAACACAAAATGTCAGTTTCTGCATGTCGAATAAACCCCCAGGGTTCTGTCGCAAGGAACCCAGACTCCCGTCGAAGCTAAAAATAGCATGTTATAATATGTACCTTAATCACACTTGGGATTTACAGCCTATATTAACGATTGGCGCCCGTAATAGCCTCGAAGATTATCTTTAACATGGGATAACGTTAAATAACTTGTTTTACTTTAGCACTCACTATTAGTCGATAAATTACTGCCAGTGATATCTAAATCAACTTCCATCGGCCCTTGTTTTGATCAGATGTTATAATACAAGATCATAATAGTTAGTGTTATTATGAATATGCAATGCGATATTACGATTGTATTCATTTGATTCAACGTCTAGGTATGAGTTTAATTTTATGTAAGTATATCTTTAGGTATCTGCTTCTGTCAAAGTAAATACAAGAGTACCTAAGTACCTAGGTTTTTAAAGTTCTCTAGTCATCGATTAAATTTCTTGCATGTTACACCATGGTAATTTTTATTATTTTGTAATTATTGTTTATTCATTTTATTACAAGTTTATTTTTAAATAGTTATTTAGTTATAATTTAGTTTTATTTATTTGTAAGATTTTAATTTAAGTAATTTTATTATGTTTTAATGAGTAACAATGTCACCACTTTTTAAAAATCTATGATTTTTGCCAGGCGGACCGTACGTGTACAATTGTACATCGTCTTGTTTTGTAACTTAATAGGCTCTTGCATGAAAAATCCCTTGTTTAACCTTAGGTAATGCTACGATGTGGATTATGAAGTATTTATTTTAAATATAGATTAGCTCTGGTAATAAAAGAGCTAAGTATTAATATTAAATCCAGTAGATACTTATCTGAAACTTGACTATATAGCATAAACGCAATCAAACTATAATCTACTAACATAAAATAATGACGTTATGAACAGGAAATGTGGATAATATAATTATAAAATAGACATCTTATTTAACCTAGCCCTAGACCGTGTCATAAAATCTGAACATTACCAAGTAGGGGTACCTAAGTGCTCTTAAGTGAGAATGAGAACACAGGCTAATATTATTATTATTATAGGCAGCTTAGGCTAAGTACTTGATTACAAGTTACTTACCTGGATGTATTATAAAATTGCTGGCATAAGTAATAAATTTTATATTTATAATGCCATAATCAAATATAAACAGTAAAAACTTAATAAGTTATATACTTAATCAAAAGAGATAGTGGTATATCTCTACTATGATTATAAAAAACAACTAGGAGACAGTCACAGATACTGTTGACCCGCAGCTGTAGGTACCATAATACTCGAACTTTAAAATAATGATCCTCTTTGAACAAATGCAATTATTTTATGTTCCTATTTATAATATAATTCTATTATGGCTGCCACTTTTGGCGTGTTATTTCATCCGCTACTATTAATAGTAGGTAACTGTACATTGTTTGTTTATTGTGATAGTTTGTTTTGTGTTCTCTTCCTCCCACATGCAGTGTAATCTGCACATTACATCTGACCGCATACGATTTTGACTGGTCATTCATTTTAAGTATTGACCTATTATAGGCACGCTTCGATTGTACTAGTAAAGAACCGTTAGAATAAGCCTTATCTCCAGTATCAACACAGCGGCAAAGATTAAGTAGGTAAGCGTTAGAATCGTAATTTTTTGAGTCTCAATTTTTTTTACACGAAATATTTAAGTAACTACGGATTTTTTAACTGCCGATGGCATACTCGATAGGTAGTTCTCAGAGAGTTTCCAGTGCCTAATAGCCAATAGGTATCCTATCTCAACGATGTCTCTCTTATTTCCCAGTAGGTATCTATTCGTCATAGAATAATAAATAGCCCTATTTATTATTCTATGCTATTCGTAGAACAGTTTTTCTGTGCTATTCGTTTACTTTAAAACTGTAGGTAACCACACCCTGGATTCGGTTTAAGATTTGCCATGGGTTGAATTCAAAAGGTGCTAAACTTGAATTAAATTTACCAAATTATTTTTGCCAATCCTCTTTTTTAGTTATAAAAATATGATTTCCATTACTCCTGTACATTTTCGAGTACAAATACAATTATGTTAGCTAATTAAATATAAATTAACTTAAACATCGACTCCAGAGTATAGAGGCACTTCAGAGTTCAGACATTCAGAAAGAACTGTTTTGATCGAAATTCTGACCAGTCTACAGATATTTCCTTCTATGAAACAATGTTTACACTCGTACATTCAGATCCAGTCACGATTCGACCGCATTTGTGAGTAGAAATGGCCACTGGTTTCCGAGCGGGTGTGTTTTACAGCAGTTTTCAAGGGACATGCCAATTAGCACCTGTGCTTAAGGTTGCCATAAATATACTTAGGAGTTATGGTCTTTTAGGAACGTAAAACAGGTTCATATTACATACATACATACAGGGTGGGGCCTGTAACAAAAGCAAAAAATTAAACTGTAGGCTATACTCCTTAAACTGACCAACATTTGTTCAGTGACTTTTAAAAATTATGAAGTCTTTAAATTTTCAATTTTTCATACAAAATAAATATTAGCTTCAATGTACGCCATTATTGTTGTCATTGACGTTGTCTGTCACACTTTAGACTTAACAGAATTCGCAATACATTACCTCTTAGAAAAAACTTTCAAGGGTGATAAAAATCAAAATACAAGTTATTTTTAAAAGTCGCTGAACAAATGTTGATCAGTATAAGGAGAATAGCCTACAGTTTAATTTTTTGCTTTTGTTACAGGCCCCACTCTGTATATAATACAGGGGGGTCGGCAGAGCACATGAACTACCTACTCAAGTATCAGTAGGCAAAAAGGGGTTGAAAAAAAATCCGTCACCACACGTTTATATTAAATACAAAAAATTGAGAGCTAGCTTTCGTAGCCCGCCCCTCATCTGAACTTAACAGCGCTTCATCGTGAGGAGTAAAGAGGCAAAAAATGGAATGTCACAGTAGGCCCAGGCCCAGATGTCTGGTGGTTACTATAAGAAAAGCTGATCTGATAGCGGCCTGTGGTATGAAATCTGCCTTTTTGGGGTTAACGATTTCTTCCCATGCATTTCTTAATTTAAAAATGTTTTTTTAACAAGAACCTAGATATATTACCTATTTTACCTACTTACATCCGATGGATAGAACAAACTGATAACATTCGACTAATGAAGTCACCACCTTAGTACTTAGTATTATATCAGCAATCCTTCTTCTTCCTCCTACCCTTATCCCACGTTATGTGGGGTCGGTACAACATGTCTTCCTCTTCCATTCTCCCCTATCTTTCGTCATCTCAACACTCACATCTTTCTTTCTCATGTCCTCTTTCACACAATCCATCCATCGTTGTTTGGGTTTACCCCTCCCTCTCCATCCATCAACATTCATCTCCAACATTCTTTTGCCTATATGACACTCATCCCTCATCATTACATGACCGTACCACGCCAACCTGCCACTCCTTATCTTTTCCGTTATGGGCGCAACTTTCAAACTTCCCCTAATATACTCATTCCTGATCCGATCCATTCTGGTTACTCCACACATCCATCTCAACATTCTCATTTCCGCTACGTGCACTCTCCTTTCATCCTCCACCTTTGTCGCCCAGCATTCAGATCCATACAATACAACAGGCCTCACAATCGTCTTATAGATTTTCCCCTTAAGTTTAAGGGGCATCCGTCGATCGCATGTTGTCCCTGAGACCTGTCGCCATTTCATCCATCTCGCATTTATTCTATTTTTCATTATATCAGCAATCCATTCAGTGCTAAACATTTGCGTTAGACTGTTATTGAATGAATATAACTGAACAATAAAAGAAACCTATTATGACCGATTTCTTGGAATATAAAGGCAGCCCTAGGAATTTAGATTGTGCTCAGTTCTCCTTGAGGCCTTTGAAGATCAAAGTAATTGTGGATAACGCAAACTCCGTTGTTGTTGCACGGCTATAATTATATTAGTACCTACAACATTTTCCGATTTACGACATATCTTAATTTAATTAGTCAGAAAACGTAAAAATCCTGTATTAAATTTTACCCACAATATCCTCGTCTATTGTATCAATTTAATAGTCGATTATTTTAAACTATAAAAGACTATGGGGTACTTCCATGCAATAAACAAATAAGCATTCTATGAAATGAGTGCTTACTATGTGTAGATAAAGAACCCAGTTTTTTTCGTATTTTATATGACGTATGGTGGGATAACTAATAACTAAGGATTTGCCATTGCAGGAGTAAAAATTTTGTGTTCGCCATTTAAGTGTTTTCATATTAGTAATTCATTTATTTTGAATACGATCACAAACAAAAATCTGAAAAACGCATTTTCATAATTATAATGTTGAAATTTTGTTGCTCTTTTTTATTTATTTATTCTATATTAAAAACCTTACATTTGTTCATACACCAGAGTGCCGTGAAACCCTATCAGGTTTGTGTCGACACTCGATTCGAAGATACGTTTTACATTTAATTTGTTGCTTAAACCGCTGAAAGCTTAAAACCAAAAAAAATATAGGTATTTGTTGTTGGATTAAGACACTCTCCAGAGTCTCTATAATGATCATTCGAAAACAGGCAACAAAAACGCTCTTACCCTAATTCCCCGTTATCCCATCTATCATGCTCGGACCATTGCACAAACGTTAAAAAGTAGAGCAACATGGTCGTCAAACTAGACCCTAATCGGACGGAAGTCTCACAGTTAACGGTGCTGGCTGGGACCCCGGCGCGGACCTCCGCTGATTTGTCAACTGTCCGCGATGACCTACTGCCGAAACTTGACCTCAGGCTTCGGAAGGATTTATCGAGCAGTTTGACTAGTACGTATATCTGGTTACTACAAAGATCAATCAGTAAATACAGGGTTGGGCAGATTAACTGTCCTAGTTTAAAAATGGTATAAAATTTTAAATACACTATAAAGTGTCAAGTAGTGCTATGATTTATATTCACAACATTCTATATTTTAATGTCCTATGTGATATATTATATCTGCTTTTCTTTAACTTGAATAATTTTAGGAGAAAATGCCTAGAAGGAGTTTGACCCGGCACGCTCGACCTCATCTGCTATGTCATGCCATTAATGCCATTAATACTACCCGACCCCAGAATATACCACATTTTTAGCCTTTTGCCTTTTCAATAAAAACTCTGCATTTATTTGTAAATGAATATATTAATAGTTATCGGTTGAGTGAAGATGCGTAGCGTACTTTTCAAGGTAAAATATCAGCCTAAAAATTTCGACGAAAATGGTACTTTTCCTCATGAAGATATGATCTGACCGAGTTTCTCTTTTGAATACGTTTGTGGCTAAAATATCTTCGTTTCTATTGGCATTTGTTGAACTCCTGAAATTGAAATGCATTTTCTTAGGAAAACGGCCATCGTGCCGCGTAAATTGCGTTTTGAATCTAGCCCTTATATTTTCTAAAGAAACAGCGTCCATACATAAATTATCCTTTCTATTTAGGTCCTTTAGTTCATGGTTATTTTTCATTATGCAAAACGTTGTCCCCTCTTCATTTCGATTATGTTATTGAATATTTTATGATTTTAGGCAAAATTTTGTATGAATCGCCCATGATTATTTTTACTCTACTGACACGAACTATCCAATTCCTATAAAATGGTAACTTGATTTCAGAAGTGAAAGACTCCTATAGTATATTGTGCAACAAGGGAGGTAAGGGAGATTTTGTCGACGAGTGTTAATAACTCGCGACAGCCACAGGCTGGAGAGAGTTATAGACACGAGTTTACAAAATCCTTACCTCCTGAGTTACACACAGTATTTTTCATCACATTTGAGAGGAAACACAGAGAAAAAAATCATAAGGCAAAACCTTAAGGTTGAAATGAAGGGCGGTGTTGTACTGCCCGTTGCTATGGCAACGCGATCAAGCACAAATCGAGATGGCCGTCACAATTTCCTGCCAGATTGCAAATTATAACGATTTAACTACGGGAAATTTACAAAATAAATGTAAAATATACTGAAATAATTGTAAAACATAAATAAAATGCATTTTTCATACCGTATAATATTTTTTTATAGCTTAACTAGCGACCCGCCCCGGCTTCGCACGGGTACTATGTAAACCTTCCTCTACAATCACTCTATCTATTAAAAAAACCGCATCAAAATCCGTTGCGTAGTTTTAAAGATTTAAGCATACATAGGGACATAGGGACAGAGAAAGCGACTTTGTTTTATACTATGTAGTGATAGTCAAATTTTAGTTGTGCAAAAAAAATCCTTGTCTGATTGAAACATCCTTTGCCTGAAGTATTGTACGGATTGTATTAATTTTTAAAACTAAATCCATTACTCCCTTGGGAATAAAATAGTACATTATTCTTCAGTACACGTAGACGCAATGAGACCTTTAAACAGCAAATGTGATGAAAACACTATTAAAATAAATGGAATAGCAGGTAGTACAAAAGAGACTTCTATTTAACGATAAAGTTAAGTTATGTAACATTACCGGAATCAAAGTCATTTTATTTAACGACCAAAACGTAAAACACATCATGCGATTCTAGACATCGTATCGTTTCGTTTTAACATCTTACAATTTGATTTTTTTATTTCAAGCAAGTTTTGTAGAGTTAATTATAGGATAGTCATTAGTAACTTTAGATGTCTAAAGTTCATTTATTTTCAGTCGTGTACAATCATAATATATGTATTTATGTGTACCCGGCATCCCATAGCCGTACCTATAATTTTAGCTATTAACCTTACAATTTACACCAAAAATTATAATTATGTCAACCTGATTTTCAAAAACTTACAAAGACTAGTGTGTTATTTATACATTTATAAGTACCTATAAAATTCTGCAGCCGACTGTACATACATTAGCACGGCCGCCCATCGAGGGTCCCTAGCCGCTCACAAGTCTGCGGTCATTGACACCTTTACATATAGGCACATGTTCAGGGGCAATTCCAGGCAGCTTTATATCAGCTCGTCTCATTGCGAATACAGAATATGTAACTAATACCACAGTATAATAAAGAGTATTATCGTACCGTATGTAATAATATGGAAAGTGCCGCCCACCCCCTCTCGGTTACCTCACAGTTACCGCCTGTCAAAAACGCGAACAGTCGACCTGTCATATTTCACTCATAACGAGCTTAGACTGTGTGCTAGGAACGCGCCTCTTTCATATATTTGATCGCCAGTGTCCGAGGTGTGCTAATAGAGATGAATGCTGTCACCGTACCCTGCTTGAAAAATACTATGGTTTAGTTGCGTATTAGAGTCGGATCAAGCTTACTCTGCATGGCATTTGCAATGATAAAACGTGGAAATACCTTCATAATTGTCAATTCTCTTTTAAATTATAATATAAACTTTATAAATGACACTCATATACTTTGTTCTGAAGTCTATTCAAAGATGTTTAAATTATTTGGACCATCCGAACCATAGAGGAATAAATAAGGGAAGAGTTTGTAACTCAATACATCAGTAAATGCGAGTTATTTGTATAGGCATAGTTATAGTGACATCTAGCGACAATCACGCGTCAACTAGCGTAAATTATCAGTACTGCTACTTGTCAATAGATGTCGCGACGAACGAAGAGTCTAATGCTCACCAATTTTTAGCTAATATTACAATAGTATTAATCAGTATTCTGTTTTCAATTCCTTCTGCTTGTAATGTAAGTTGTAAACTGTTCTAATAATAAATTTTTGGCAGACGAGACACTGTTGACACCTAGTATCGTGTAGTGGTACTGATAATTCACGCTATTTGACGCGTGATTGACGCGTGATTTTCGCTAGATTTCACTATAACTATGCCTATACAAATAACTGGCATTTGCTGATGTATGGAGTTACAACTCTTGTCTTACTTATTCCTCTATGATCCGAACAATGCCTATAAAAATTAATGTCACAATGATATACAGGGTGGAAAAATCGAATGCCACATGGATGGCAACTACCTTAAATATTGTAAATAGGACATTTTGTGTAAGGGAGACTTTCCTTTGTTTTTAAAAACAATAAATTCTGCATTTAAGGATTTATGAAAAATCGCTTGCCTCAGTCGGGACTCGAACCGGTCAAATGTGACAAAAAATAACGTGCCAAATAATGTGCCAAATTTTCATGGCGGTCCGTTATTCTGATTGTTTTTGTTATTTAGAGAAAAATGAACCTTATCAGTAACCCTTTCAATCTGCATCATAAAATACGGCACGTTAATTTTTGTCACATTTGACCGGTTCGAGTCCCGACTGAGGCAAGCGATTTTTCATAAATCCTTAAATGCAGAATTTATTGTTTTCAAAAACAAAGGAAAGTCTCCCTTACACAAAATGTGCTATTTACAATATTTAAGGTAGTTGCCATACATGTGGCATTCGATTTTTCCACCCTGTATAGGTACTAGTATGTTTTTTTTGTGTTACTAATTTTAAATATCTGTTCTCTATTCGAACACGTCACTCACCCATACAATAGGTGACTTTCTTAAGTTCTTCACCTATACCTACTTATATCAACCACTTTGACATTGACAGTTTCATATCGCTGTGGCATCTTATAAGCCATGTTCGAAATGATCATTTGTCACTAACCAAGATCATATATCATATCACACTATAGCCAATTATCTGCAAATTCGTCCAAGGCCATGCTTCGCAAGAGACCTTGACAAACATTGGATGATATCCATAATAATGTATCCAGCTAGTCAATGACCTTTGCATTTATTCAATAAACGTTCGATTTATTGCAAAAGATGCTCGCATAATGCAATGGACTAGATAGGACTGTTTAATGCGCTTGGTTCCCCTTCGTTGGCCCTACAAAGAAATAGAATTCATGACCCATTTTTTTACTTGACTTAATGCAATCTTTAAAATTAAACTG